>NW_008356761.1:335741-346322 GCF_000622305.1 Nannospalax galili
ATTGAAAGTACTTGGTTGTTTAAGGTCATTCTGACCTGAAAACACAAAACTAGCAGAGTTCTGAGTGCGTAATAAAAACTGGTAGTAGAAACCATAGTATCATAAAGCAGGAGTTTGCTGACTAGTACCAGATTGATAAGATAGAGAAATGTGTTTTGGCTATACATGAAGGTTGGAAAAATTGTTTTACTTTTACTGAAAATCTTAGAAGGTGACTAATTACAGAACAGTCACGCTGATGATGAACTTTCACAATCTTTGCTGTATATATTTCAAACCTTACAGCTGCAAAAATACACTCAGACTTTCATCAAGCTCCTTTGTGTCTGTTTGTCATTTGCCGACTCCTTGTCCACCCTCTCGACGACCCTGTTCCCGTCGGACTGAACTGCCCCGGTCTGGGCTGGTCCGTCGAACTAACCCTGACTGTAACCTAGTTCTAATCCTAACACTTATCCTAATATTAATTTTTGAGCTACCCTAACCCTAGCCCTAGTGATAAACCTAACTCCAATGATTGTTTTAACCCCAACACTAATCCTAACCATAACCATAATCCTGGCTCTAACACCAATGTTAATCCTAACTCTATATGTAAACTTAGGCCAAACCCTACCTCTAACTCTAACACTAAAGCTAACCCTAACCTTAACTGTAGCTTAGGTCTATACCTAACGCAAACTGTAGCCCTAACCCTAACCCCAAACCTAACCCTTGGCCCAGTCCTAAACCAAAAACTAACCCTAACCCTAACCCTAACCCTAATCCTAAACTTACTGTAAATCTAACACTAAACAAAACCCTAAAAGTAACACTAATACTAAATCTAACACTAACCCTAATCTTAATTCTAAATATTAACCCAGACCCAAACTGTAGCCTAACCCTAACTCTCGACCTGACACTAGGTTTTGCCTGAATCCTTGCACTAGTATTATCACTCACCATAAAACTAGCCTTAATTCTAACTCTAATCCTAACTCCAAAAACTAACCTGAGACCTGAACCTAAACCTGACCCCTATATTATTTTTTGATGTTACCCTAACACTACCCCTAGTTAAAAAGCTGACTCTGATTCCTAGCCCCCAACTGCAAATCTAATCCTAACCCTAAACCTATGCCTATGCATAACCTTAATCATAGGCCTAAGCCTACTCCTAAACCTAAATGTAAGAGTAGGTCTAATCCTGACCCTAAACCTAACACTACACCAAATCCTAAACCTAACCCTAATCCTAATGTTAACCATAACCCCAAAGCTAAATCTAAGCCTAACCCTACATGTAATGCTAAATCTAATCCTGACCAGAATCCTAACCCTAAACAAAACTCTATACCCAAACATAGACCTAACCCTAATGCTAAGCCCACCTCTGACTGAATCTGTACCTAACTCAAAACCGAATCCTACCCTAAAACCTACCCCATATATGACCTTACCCTAGCCCTAAGCCTAATCCTAACCCTAAACCTAACAGGTGACCTAATCCTAATCCTAAACATAACACTACACCTAATCCAAAACCTAACCCTAACCCTAAACCTAAACCTATCGCTAACCATAAACATAACCCTAAAGCTTAACCTAATGCTAGCTTTAATCCCAAACATACATTGAAGCCTAACCATATATGTACGTCTAACCATAACAATAATCCCAATCCTAACCTTAAACAAAACCCCAGACCCAACCCTAAAGCTGACCCTAATGCTAACTCTAGACCTAAACCCAACCCCAAACCTATCCCTAACCCTAAACAGAAACCTACACCTAAGCCTAACCCTACACGTAATCTAATCCTAAACCTAAATATAACTCTAGACACAAACCTAACCCTTACACCAACCTCAGCTCTAGTCCTAAAACTAACACAAACCTAAATTTAATTCTAAACTAATCTCTAACACTAACACTGATATTAATTTTTGAGCTATCCTAAATATAACCCTAAAGCTAAATATAACCTAAATATAACCCTAGACACAAACCTAACCCTTATGCCAACCCCAGCTCTAGTCCTAAAATTAACACTAACCTTAATTTAATTCTAGACTAATCTCTATAACACTAACACTGATATTAATTTTTGAGCTAACATTAACCCAAGCCCTAGCCATAAACCTAATCCCAAACTGAGTTTTAACCCTGACTCTAATCCTAACCCTAACCATATTCCTGGATCCAGGACTAATGCTGATCATAATTCGACATGTAATACGAGAACTAACCCTACCTCAAACCCTAAACCTAAACGTAATCCTAACACCTACCTTAGACTACACCTAAACCTAAACCTAACTGTAGACCTAACCCTAACTCTAACCCTAACCATAACCATAACCCTAGAAGTAAACCTTAAACTAACCCTAATGCTATACCCCATTGTAAACATAACACTAATTCTAATTCAAACCTTAACTCTAATCTTAATTCCAAATATAAACCTTCACTCAAAACTTGCCCTAATCCAAACCCTAGACCTAACACTACATGTAATCTGCATTCTAGCACTAGCCCTAACACTAACCCTAAAACTAGCCTTTATCCTATCTCTAATCATATCACCAAAGCTAACTTGAGACCTAACCTTAAACCAAACCCTAACTTTATATTTTACCTTACCCTAGCCCTAATACTAACCCTCATCATAAAGCTGACACTAACCATAGCCTGACCCTAATGGTAAACCTAATTCTAACCCTAAAGCTAACAGTAAGCATAACCCTAAACCTAAACTTAAACCTAACACTACCCTTAATCCTAAACCTAACCCTAACTACAACCCTAACTAAAAGTAAACCATGACCTAACACCAGGTCTGATACAAACCCTAAACTTAAGCCTAAATCTACAAATAATCATAACAATAACCCTACCTTTAACCCTAAGTCTAACCCTAACCCTAAAGCTAAACAGTAACCTAAAGCTAACCCAAACATAACCTTAGTATCTTAACCCTAGCCTGGACCATAACTTTATCCCTCATCCAAACCTAAACCTAACCCTAACCATAAATTTAAGCTTGACCCTAATGCTAGGCCTAACACAAAACATAAACCTAAACCTAAGACTAATCCTACAAGTAATCCTAGCCATAAGACTGCTTTTAACCCTAATCCTAACCCTACACACAATCCTAACCTAACCTTACCACTAAACACTAATCTAATAATAACACTAAATATAACCCTAGATGCAAACCCAACCCTAACCCTAATCCCAGGTCAGCTCCAAAAACTAACACTAACACTAACTGTAACTCTAGACCTAACCCTAACACTAACCCTAACATTAGTTTTTGAGCAAAACCTAAACATAACCCTAGCCATAAACCTAACCCCAAACCTGACTTTAACCCTAAAACTAATTCCTAATCCTAACCATAATCTTGGATCTAACACTAATGCTAATTGTAAATCGTTATGTAACTCTAGACCTAACCATATCTCTAAACCTAACATTAACTAACAGAAATTGTGCCCTATACCTAATCCTAACCCTAACTCTAGCCTTAATCCTAATGCTAAACTTAGCCCTAGCCTTAGTCCTAAACCTAAAACTAACCTTAACCCTGAATCTAAACCTAATCTAAAACCCTAATGAAACCCTAACGCTAACCATAACACTAAAAATAACACTAATACCAATTCTAACACTAACTCTAATCTTAATTCTAAATACAAACCTTAACTCAAACTATATCCTAACCCTAACCCTAGACCTGACATTTCTCATAGACTGAATTCTAGCATTAATCATACCACTAATCCTATAACTTGCCTTAATCCTAACTGCAAAACTAACCTAAGACCTAACCCTAAACCTAATCCTAATCTTATCTTTTGACCTTACCCTAAACTTTACACTATGTCTAGACATAAAGCTGACTCTAACTGAAGCCTACCCCTAACCCTGAACCTAATCCTAACCCTAAATCTACCCCTATGCATAAGCCTTACCCTAGGGCTAAGCCCAATCTTAACCCTAAACCTAACAATTGGCCTAAATACTAAACCTAAACTTAACACTATGCCTAATCTTAAACCTAAAACTAACCCTAATGCTAACCCTAGCCCTACACCTAAACCTGAGCTTAACCCTACATTTAACTGTATCCTTAACCCTAACTGTAAGCCAAACCCTAAAGAAGACCCTAGGCCCAGCCTAAACCTAACACTTACACTAACTCTAGCCCTATTCAAAACTCTGATCCTAGCTTGTACTTATTTCCCTAAACTTGTACTTACAACTAAGCTTAATGCTACACTTAACACTAACCTAACCCTAACACTAAACATAAATCTAACTCTAAACATAAACATAAACCTAGACGTATACCTAACCCTGACCCTAACACCAGTCCTATCCCGAAAACTGACACCAACCGTAATTTAACTAAAAACTTAAATCTAACACTAAACCTAATATTAATTTTTGAGCTAACCCTAAATCTTTCTCTACCCTTAAACTAACCCCAACCCTAGTTTAACCTAAAACTAATCCTAAGCATAACCATAATTCTGCCTCTAACACTATAATAATTCTAACTCTACATGTAACCTCAGAATTAAACTTACCTCTAATCCTAACCCTACACATAACACTAACAGTAACGATATGATAGACCTAAACCTAATAGTAATTGTAACCCTAAATCTAACCCTAACCCTAACTGTAAATATAGCCCTAAACCTAAAACTAACTCAAAACCTAAACCTAATCCTAAACCCTAATGTAAACTGAACACTAATTGTCACACTAAATATAACACTAGTGCTAATTCTAGCCCTAATTCTAATGTTAGTTTTAAATTTAAATGCTGACCTAAACCATACCCTAATCGAAATACTAGAACTAACACCACTAATAACCCAAATCCTAGCACTAGACCTAACACTAACCCTAAAACCTGACTTAATCTTAACTCTAATCATATCTCCAAAACTAAACTGATATCAAACTCTAAACCTAACCCTAATATTATCTTTGACCTAACCCAAACCCTTACAGTAGCCCTAGTCATAAAACTGACACTAACCATAGCCTAAACCTAACCCTAAAACTAATCCTACACTAAAACTACTCCTATACATTTCCCTAACCTTAGGCTTAAGCCTAATCCTCACCCTAAATTTAACAGGAGGCCTAAGCCTAACACTACACCTAACCCTAAAAACGTAACCCTAACCTGATAAGTAACAAAGACCTTAACAACAGTCCTAACACAAATCCTAAACCTAAACATGAATCTAACCCTTCCAGCAGTAGTAGCAATAACCATACTATTAACCCTAAGCCTAACCCTAAACCTAAAGCTAAACCTTAACCTAAAACTAACGATAAACATAATCAGAATTTCCTTACTCTAAACTGCACCTTAATTTTATCCCTAATCCAAACCCAAACATACCCCTAACTATAAAGTTAACCATGTCCCTAACACTAGGCCTAACACAAAACTTAAACCTAAACCTAAGCCTAACCCTACAAGTAATCCTAGCCATAAACCTAGACTGACCCTAAACCTAACCCTAACACTAACTCTAGACCTAACCTCCAGATTGAACCTACCCTCACCCTAAACATTACTCTATAATGAAGCTTAACCCTAAATGTAGCCCTAGCACTAAACCTTAATCTAATCCTAACCCTAAATATAACACTAGGTGAAAACATAACCCCAACCCGAACCCCAGCTGTAGTCAAAAAGGAATAATAACCCTAACTCTAGCTATAGATCTTATCCTAACATTAACACGAATATTAATTTTTGAGGTAACACTGAACATAGCCCTAGCCATAAACCTAAACTGTACCCTAACATAGTGTTATTTTTAGTGTTATGTTTAGTGTTGTGTTTAGTGTTAGGGTTGCATTAGGGTGTAGGATTAGGTTTAGGGTTAGGATTAGTGTTAGGTTTAGGGCTTGAGGTAGGATTCGGATTAGGGTTAGGTCTAGGGTAAAGTTACTGCTGAGGTTAAGTTTAGGACTAATTTTAGAGGTATGGTTAGGTCTAGGGTTGCCTATGGAGTTAGGATTACCATTACTGTTAGAGCCAGGATTATGGATAGGGTGAGCGTAGTATTAGGGTTAAAGCCAGGACTGGGGTTAAGATTGTCGCTAGGGTTTGGGTTAGAGTTAGCCCAAAAATTAAAAATAGGGTTAATGTTAGGTTTATGTCTAGAGTTCGTACCAGGGTTAGAAATAGTTTTCAGAATAGGTCTGGGATTAGGGTTAAGGTTAGGTTTGCGTCTAGGGTTATATTTAGGGTTAGGATTGGAATTAGGTTTAGTGGTAGGGTTATGTTAGGGTTATTAGGGATATGTTTAGGTATAGGTCTAGAGTTAGTATTAGGGTGAGAAATAGTGTTAGTTTTCAGAATAGGTCTGGGGTTAGGGTTATGGTTAGGTTTGCGTCTAGGCTTATATTTAGGGTTAGGATCAGGATTAGGTTTAGTGGTAGGGTTATTTTAGGGTTACTAGGGTTATGCTTAGGTGTAGGTTCATGTTTAGGGTTAAGGCTATGTTCAGGGTTTGGTTTAGCGCTAGATTTAGCATTAGCATTAGGTTTAGAATTGGGTCTAAGTTTTGTCTTTGGTTAGTAGTGGGGTTAGGGCTAGGGCTAGTGTTACAAGAACGGTAATGCTTTGGATTAGGTTTAGGTTTAGGGTTAGCACTAGGGTTAGGGCTAATGATATGTTAAGTTTAGCTTTATGTTTATGGTTAGGACCTGGGATAAAATTACGGTGGGGGTTAGGGTTAGTAAATCAGGGTTATGTTTAGGGTTAGCATTAGAATAAGGTTTAGATTTAGGGTTAAGGTTAGGCTTAGTGTTCAAGGTAGGGTAATGGCTAGGGTTACTTGTAGGGTTAGGCTTATGTTTAGGTTTAGGTATTGTGTTAGTCCCAGTGTTATTGTCATGGTTTATTTAGGGTTAGGGTTATGTTTAAGGTTAGGCTTAGGATTGGGTTTAGGATAGGTGTAGTGTTTGGGTTAGGGTTAGGAGTTATTTTTAGGGTTAGGATTAGGTTTAGGGTTATTGGTAGGCTACAGTTATTGTCAGTTTTATAACTAGGTCTAGTGTTATGGTTAGGGTAATGTCAAAATCTAATATTAGGGTGAGGTTTAGGGTTATGTCTCAGGTTAGTTTTAGTAGGGTTAGGCTTAGGTTTAGGTTTAGGGTTTGTTTTAGGCCCAGTGTTATGATTAGAGTTAGGGCTAAGGCCAGTCTTAGGTGTAGGGTTAGACTAGAGCTAGCATTCATGCTATGTGTAGTGTTAAGTCTAGTGTTAGGGTTAATGTATGGTTTGGGTCAGCATTTATATTTAGAATTAAGATTAGAGTGCAGTTAGAATTAGTATTAGGGTTATGTATAGTGTTCTGTTTTCATTAGGGTTTATTATTAGCTTTAGTGTTATGGTTAGTTTTAAGTTTAATGCTAGGGCTAGGGTTAAGGTTAGGGGTTAGGGTAAGGTTAACAGTTAGGATGAGGTTTATGCCTAGGTGTAGGGTTATGGTTAGAGATAGTGTTAGGTCTAGGCTTGCCTATAGAGTTAAGAATAGGTTTAGTGTTAGGGACTCTTTTATGCTTACCATTAGGATTAGTGTTAGGGTAAAAGCTAAGATTGGGGTTAGGTTTACAGCTACGAATAATGTTGGGGTTATCTGAAAAAGTAATACTAGTGTTGGTGTTAGTGTTAAGTCTAGAATTACAGTTAGGGTTAGTGTTTGATTTGGACTGTGGCCCAGTTTGGGTTAGGGTTAGATTTGTGTCTAGGGTTATATTTAGGGTTAGGATTAGATTAAGGTTTAGTGTTAGGGTTATATTTAGAGTTACATGTGGGGTTAGGCTTAGGTATAGATTTATGTTTAGTGTGAGGGCTATGTTCAGGGTTGGGGTTAGGGCTAGAATTAGTGTTAGGTTTAGGTTTAGTGTTGGGTCTAGGGTTTTGTTTACTGTTATGTTTGCGGTTAGGGTTAGGGTTAGGGTTACATGTAGAGTTAGTCTTTGGTTCACTTTTAGGATTAGAGTTAGCATTAGGGTTAGGGTTATGTTTATGTTAGCGATAGGTTTAAGGTTAGGATTGGGAATAAAGCTATGGTGTGGGTTAAGATTAGGACTAGGATTATGTTTGGGTTTAGCCTTAGGTTTTGCAATAGGGTTAGGGTTAGTTATGGTTAGGTATAGGCATATGGTTAAAGGTAGGGTTGTGGCTAGAATTTCTTGCAGGTTTAGGCTTAGGTTTAGGTTTAGGGTTTGTGTAAGGCCTAGTGTTATTTTCATGGTTAACTTTTGTGGGTTAGGTTTATATTTAGGGTTAAGTTAATGTTTAGAATTAGGTGTAGTGTTATGTTTAAGGTTAGGATTAGGCCTACCAGTAGGTTTAGGGGTAAGATTGGGCTTAGGCCTAGGGTTAAGGTCACTTATAGGTGTAGGTTTAGGGTTAAGATTAGGGTTAGGGTTAAGCTACGGTTAGTGTCAGCTTTATGAGTAGGTCTAGTTGTAGGGTTAGGGTAAGTTCAAAGGATAATATTAGGGTTAAGTTTAGTATTAGGTCTCATTTTCATTTTGCAGTTGTGTTCAGAGTTAGGAGTGAGGCTAGTTTTACGGTTACTGTTAGATCTAGTCTTAGGATTTGTGTTACGTGTAGAGTTAGGTCTGGAGTTAGATTTAGGATACAGTTTGGTTCAGAGTTTATATTTAGAATTAAGTTTAGACTTAAGGCTAGAATTAGTGTTAATGTTATGTTTAGTGTTAGGTTTACATTAGGGTTTAGGATTAGGCTTAGATTTAGATTTCTTTTAGGTTTAGGGCTAGGGCTAGCTTTAGGGTTAGAGTAGGGTTAGGGTTAGGGCTACTGTCTGGGTTAGGTTTAAGGCAAGGCTACAATTAGTGTAAGCATTGGGTTTAGGAATAAGTACATAAGGTTAGGCTTAAGTTTATGTTCAGGGTTATGGTTAGATTTGGATTAGTGTTAAGGATATGTTTAGCATCAGCATTAGGTTAGGGATAGGATTGGGGATAAATGTACAGTTCAGATTAGGGTTAGTAAACTAGGGTTATGTGTAGGGTTAGCGTTAGGTTAAGGTTTAGCTTTAGGGTTAGGGATAAATGTGGGTTTATGTATAGAATTGCTTGTAGGGTCAGCCTTATGTTGAGGTTTACTGCTTGTGTTAGGCCTAGTTTTAGGGTCAAGGTTACCTTAGGATAGCGTTAGGGTTTAGGTTAGAGTTACAGTTAAGTTTAGGATGGGTGTACTGTTTGGTTTATGGTTATAATTAGGCCTGCTGTTAGGTTTAGGTTTACAATTAGTCTTATATCCTGAATTAGTATCACATATAGGGATAGGTTTAGGGTTAGGATTAGGTTGAGATTTAGGGCTAGGCTATGGTTAGTGTCAGCTTTATGACTAGGGCTACTGTTATGGCTAAGTTAAGGTCAAAGGATAATACTAGGATTAGGTTTAGGATTAGGCTTCAGGTCGCATTTGGTGTTATGATTAGAGTTAGGATTAAGGATAGTTGTATAGATTTTCTTAGGGCTAGACCTAGTATTCATGTTATGTGTAGTTTTGAGTCTACAGTTAGGGTTAGGGTATGGTTTGGGTCATTGTTTATATTTAGAATTAAGATTAGAGCTTGGGTTAGAATTTGTATTAATGTTATGTTTAGTGTTGTGTTTAGTGTTTTGTTTATATTAGGATTTAAGAGTAGGTTTAGGGTAATGATTAGTTTTAGGTTTAGGGTTAGGACTAGGTTTCGGTTTGGGGTTACAGTTGGGTTTAGGTATAGGGTTACAACCGTGTAGGCTAAAATTAGGTTAGGTTAGGGCTAGGCTATGACTAGTGTCAGTTTTAGTTTTTTTTAGAGTTATTTTTAGAGGTAGGGTTAGTTCTAGCAATACATACAGAGTTAGGATTAGAATTTGTGTTAAAGTCAGGATTATGATTAGGGTTAGGATTAGTGTTAGGGATAAAGCTAAGGTTGGGTTTCAGTTTATGCTAGTGTTGGGGCGAGCTCAAAAATTAATACTAGGGTTACAGTTATTGTTATGTCTACAGATAAAGTTAGGATTAGTGTTAGTTTTTGGACTAGGGCTGGGGGTGGATTAGGGTTAGATTGGCATCTAAGGTTGTATAAGTCACTTCTATTGCTGTGATAGAAACACTGACCAAAGCAATTTATAAAAGGAAGAGTTTATTTGAACTTACGGTTCCAGTGTAATTACAGCCCACCACTGCAGGTAGACATGGCAGCAGAGGGGGCTGAAAGAAGAGCAGAAGATAAGTTCTACATCTTCCAGCAGGCACAGGAAACAAGAGAGCAACTGTAGGTGAGGGACGTCCTCAGAAATCTCTAAGCCCAGTGAAGTACTTTGTCCAGAATAGCCACACCTTCTATGACCTCCCCAAACAGTGCCACCATCTGGAGGCAAAATGTCCAAATACTTAGAGCCTATGGGCAACATTTTCATTTATACCATGACATTCCACCCCCTACCCCCCATAGGCTCATAGGCATACAAAATTCAAAATGGATTTAGTCCAACCTCAAAAGTCTCCATATTCATTACCACTGT
>NW_008356761.1:346336-367154 GCF_000622305.1 Nannospalax galili
CCAAAGTCTCCTCTGATGCTCAGGAAAAGATCTTAATTATAAACCCCTATAAAATCAAAAGACAAACAGTTGAGCCTAACATACAGTGGAACCGAATACACATTCCATTCCAAAAGGGAAGAATAGAAGCAGAGTAAGTAAATAATGGACAAAAACAAGCCTGAACCCAGAAGGACAAACACTGCATCCAGTAGGCACACATACAACTTCTGTGAGTTTCCTTCCAAATGGCCTAGATGGCTCAGCCTCTTCAGCTTTGCTGCATGAAACATAAATTTCTCTGTTGGGCTAGTATCATTCCCTATATGCAGTCTTCTTGGCAGATGCCTCGCAGCTCTGTCATCACGAATGTCTTCTTGAAGTCTCCATTGCCAACCAGGCTTCACCACCACAGCTTCATGCAATGGCCTGATCAGTGCCTTCTTTATGAAGGAGTACATCTGCTTCACACTGCTTGGACTCTGGCAATTGCCGAAACTGGGGTGGAAGAACTATTGACCCCTTCACTCTTGCATCTTTCATGCCTCTAAAGCCAGCATCAGGTGAATGACACTGCCAAGTTCGATTGCAAGTTTGGGATGGATTCCAGCCTGCTTTATCCATTTTGGAAACTTTTCAGTGGTACTTGCAGCATTTTCCTTTTACAAGTTGGAGGCTTAACTGGGTGTGGACTTCCCCTGGAGGCAGCTCTCCATTGTTTAAGTTTGAATCTCTAGGCTCCATCTTAATCACTTTAATCTCATCAAAGGATCCTCTACAGCACAGGCCAAGTCTCTAACATTTATCTTCCTAGTGCTCTTTTTCAATCCAAACTGTTATTTCTTTCTCCTTCATTTGCTCTTGTTCACTGTAGATCTGCATAATATTCACCAGTAACAGCCACGAAACCATTTCTGTATTAGGCTCTCTTGAAATTTCTTCTACCAGAGAAATAAGTCCATTACTTCTCAACTTAGCCTCAGCCAAGCTTTCTGGTAGAGGGCAGAGTCCAGCCAGACTCTTCCAAAATATCCCAAGTGCTGTTTAAGTCTTTATTTCCCTCTGGAACTGCATTCTCAGCACCAGTTTTCTCAGGCCCCTACTAGAATGGCCTTTTAAGCTCTGCTTACAGTAATGAACCACTTTCCTAGCCTTAATGTCCACAGTCTTCCACATTTCTTCAAAATCACACATGGTCAGGTTCTTCACAGACAACAGCACACTCTCTGTTGCCAACTACTGTATTAGTCACTTTTCTGATGATGTGATAGAGGCAGTGACCAAAGGAATTTATAGAAGAAAGAATTTATTTGAACTTATGGCTCCAGGGGAATTACAGTACCTAACATCAGGGCAGCAGAGGTGGCTGGAGGAGAAGCAGAGGCGCAGCTCTACATCTTCCAGAATGCACAGGTACAAGAGAGTGACTGGAGATTCAGCAAGGCTTAAGAACTCTCTAAGCACACCTCAAGTGACATGCTTCCTCCAGGATAGCGACAGCTTCTATAACCTCCCATCACAGTGCCACTCTCTGGAGACAAAATGTCCTAATACTTGGAGCCTATGGGGGACATTTTCATTCAAACCACCACAAAGGTTATATATATGGTTAGGATTAGATTAAGGTTTAGTGGTAGGGTTAGTTTTATGGTTACAGTAACCGATAGGCCTAGGTTCAGGGTTTGGGTTAGGGCTAGTGTTAGCATTAGGGTTAGGTTTAGAATTAGGTCTAGGGCTTTATTTAGAATTAGGATTGGTGTTAGGTTTATGAATAGGGTTATTGTCGCGAGCCGGGACTCTGTTCAGCAGAGTCCAGGAAAGACGACACAGACACCAAGGTGAGGTTCAAGCTTCTGTTTCTCTTCCTTCCTTTATTCTCTCTCATATTCTCTTCATTATCTCACCCACTATGATGCTGCTGCTTCCTTTTTTATTACACACATCAGCTCTTTATATAACGTTTCCAACAGCCCTCCCCCCAGCCAAGACCAATCAGGGCACACACACGTGCAGCGGGCGGGCAGAGTGCAGCTCGTTAGCCACGTAGCAAGATCATCAGGCAGGCAACACCTGTTCGGGCTCACCATGCTTTAGAGAGTTGGAGTAAACAAGCGAGGATCACGAGCCTTGGCAATCAGCCAAGAGTTGAAGTAAACAGCACGAGGCTTGGCAGCCAGCCAGGGCACCATCTTTAGCTGGCTTGGCCGTGCTTGCTCCCCACAGGTTATATGTAAGGTTAGGCTTAGATTTAGATTTAGGTTTAGGGTTAGCCCAAGGGTTAGAGTTTAGGTTATGTTTACTGCTAGCATTAGGACTAGGGTTAGGATTAGGGATAAGGTTAAGATTCGAGTTAGGATTAGTATACTAGGCATTTGTTTAATGTTAGGTTAATGTTTAGCTTTATGGTGAGAGTTAAGCTTAAGGTTAAAAGTAGGTTTAAGGCTAGGATTACCTGTAGCGTTATTCTTAGGTTTACATTTAGGTTTTGTGTAAGGCCAGGTGTTAGAGTCACAGTTATCTTAGGGTTAGGGTTAAGTTTAGGATAGGTGTAGTATTTTGTTTATGGTTAATATTAGGCCTATTGTTAGGTTACTGGTTAGGATTAGGATTAGGCCTAGGGTTATGGTCATGTATAGTGGTAGGTTTATCTTTAGGATTAGCATTAGGTTGAGGGCTAGACTATGGTTAGTGTCAGCTTTACGTCTAGGGGTAATATGAGGGTTAGGGTAAGGTCAGAAGATAATATTAGGGTTAGGATTAGGGTAAGATCTCAGGGTATTTTGGATTTATGATTAGAGTTAGGATTAAGGCTAGTTTTAGGGTTAGTGGTAAGGCTAGTGCTAGGATTTGGGTTACATGTAGTGTCAGGTCTAGGGTTAAAGTTAGGGTGCATTTTGGGTCAGGGTTTATATGTAGAATTAAGATTAGAGTTAGGGACAGAATTAGTATTAGTGTTATGATTAGTGTTATATTTAGTGTTATGTTTAGTGTTAGGTTTTCATAAGGATTTAGGGTTAGGTTTTAGGTTAGAGTTAGTTTTAGGTTTAGGGGTATGGCAAGGGTTGTAGTTAGGATGAAGGTTAGGGTTAGGCTTAGGGTTAGGTCTACACATAGTTTTAGGTTTAGGGCTAGGCTAAGGTTAATGTTAGGGTTAGATCTAGAGTTATGGTTAGAGGTAGGGTTAGGTCTAGTGTTATATATGGAGTTTGGAATATCATTGGTGTTAGATCCAGGATTATGGGAAGAGTTAGGATTAGTGTCAGGAATAAAGCCAAGATTGAGGTTAGGTTTATGGATAGGGCTAGGGTTAGGATTAGTATTAGGAATAAAGCCAAGTTTGAGGTTAGTTTTATGGCTAGGACTAGGGTTAGGGTTAGCTCAAAATTTAATATTAATGTTAGTGTAAGGCCTACACTTACGGTTAGGTTTAGTGCTAGTGTTGGTTTACAGAATAGAGCTGCAGTTAGCATTAGGGTTAGATTGGGGTCTAGAGTTATATGTAGGGTTTTAGTTTGAGGATTAGATTAAGGTTTAGTGGTAGGTTTATGTTAGGGTTATGTGTAGAGTTAGGGTTATGTGTAGGTTGATGTTTACCGTTAAGGCTAGATTCAGGTTTTGGTTTACGGCTACAGTTAGCTTCAGGGTTATATTAGGGTTGGGTTAGGATTTTGTTTAGGGTTAGGATTGGGGTTAGAGTTAGGGATACGGTTTCATATAGGGTTAGGTTTAGGGTTAAGGTTAGGGTTAACATTAGGGTTAGGTTTAGGATTATGTTTTGTGTCAGGATTAGGAATAAAGTTATGGTGCGGTTTATGGTTAGGACTAGGGTTATGTTTAGGTTTAGTGTTAGGTTAAGGTTTAAATTTAAGGTTAGGGTTAAACATACGGTTGAAGATAGGGTTAGAGCTAGGATTACTTGTAGGGTTAGGGTTTAGCATTAGGGTTGGAGTTAGTTTTATGTTTAGGGTTAGTATTAGGATTAGGGTTAGGATTAGGGATAAAGTTACCATGCAGTTTAGGGTGAGGAATAGGATTATGTTTAGGGTTAGTGTTCATTTAAGGTTTAGCTTTAGTGTTAGTGTTAGTGTTAGTCTTAGACTAAAAGTACGGTTATGGCAATAATTACTTGTAAGTTTAGGCTTAGGTTTACATTTAGGGTTTTCGTTACGCCTAGTATTAGGATCATGATTACCATAAGGTTTAGGGTTAGGGTTAGGTTTAGAATTACGTGTAGTGTTACATTTAGCATTAGGATTAGGCCTACTGTTAGATTTAGGGTTAGGATTATGTTTAGGCCTAGGGTCACATATAAGGGGAGGGTTAGGGTTAGGATTAGGTTTAGGGCTAGAGGTAGTCTATGGTAAGTATCAGCTTTTTATGAGGGCTAGTGTTTGGGTTAGGATAAGGTGTAATAATATTAGGTTTAGGTTTAGGGTTAGGTCTTGGGTTAGTTTTGGAGTTGTGATTAGAGCTAGATTAGGGTTAGTTTTAGGTTTAGTGTTAGGGTATTGTAGGATTCAGGTTACGTGTAGTGTTCGGTCTAGGGTTAGAGTAAGGCTACAGTTGGATTAGGGTTAGGATTAGTGTTAGGGTTAAGGTTAGGGTTAGCGTTAGGGTTAGGATTAGAGTTAGGGTTAGAATTAGTATTGGTGTTATATTTAGTGTTAAGTTTAGTGTTAGGTTTACATTAGGGTTTAGGATTTGTATAAGGTTAATGCTAGGCTTAGGTTTAGGGCAAGGCCTAGGGTTAGGGATGGGGTTAGATTTAGAGTTAGGGTTGGAGATACTATTAGGGTTAGGTTTAGTTCTTGGCTATGATCAGTGTTAAGGTTCAGTTTAGGGTCAGTGTTAGAGTCAGGGTTATGTCTTGGGTTACATATAGAGCTACGACTAGTATTAGTGCTAGATACAGGATTATGGTTAGGGTTAAGATTAGTGACAGGGTTAAATCTAGTGTTGCTGTTAGGTTTATCCCTAGGGTTTAGGTTAGAGTTAGATGAAAAGTTAATATTAGGGTTAGTGTTTAGAGTTACAATTAAAGTCTAGTGTTAGGTCTAGAGTTACAATTGGGGTTAATGTTAATTTTTATATTAGGGCTGGGCTAGTTTTAGGGTTAGGTTTGCATCTAGGATTATATTCAGGGTTAGGATTACATTAACGTTTAGTCGTCTAGGATCTAGGGTCTAAGGTTAAGTGTATGGTTAGGATTAGGCGTAGGTTTACGTTTAGGGTTAGTGCTAGATTCTGCATTTGGGCAAGGGCTAGAGTTAGGATTATTTTTAGGCTTGCATCAAGGTTTTTGTTTAGGGTTACAATTGAGGTTAGGGTTAGGGATTGCATTACATGTAGGCTTAGGGTTAGGCTTAGGTTTAAGTTTACGGTTAGGGATAGCATTAGGTTTAGGGTTAGTGTTAGGGTTAGGGGAAGAGTGTCAGCATTAGTTTCAGTTTAGGATTAGGGATAAATTATGATTCAGATTAGTGTTAGGAAACTAGGGTTATGTTTATGGTTAGCCTTAGGGTAAGGTTTAGCTTTAGGGTTAGGATTAAGCTTATGGTTAAAGGTAGGATTATGGCCTGGATTATTTGTAGTGTGAGGTTAGGTTTAGGTATATGGTTTGTGTGGTTAGGGTTGGTGTTAGACTTAAGTGTAGTGTTAGGTCTAGGATTAGGATTAAACCTACCAGTATGTTTTGGTTAGGATGAGTCCTAGGCCCAAGGTTAAGGTCACGTGTAGGTGTAGGTTAAGGGTTAGTATTAGGTTTATGGTTTGGGTTAGACTAAGAATTGTGTCTGCTTTATAACAAGGGCTAGTGTTAGGGTTAGAGTAAGGTCAACGTTTAATGTTAGGGTAAGATTTAGGTTTAGTTCTCATGTTGATTTTAGAGTAATGATTAGAGATAGTATTAAGGCTAGTTTTATGGTTAGTGTTAGAGCTAGTGGAGTATTCTGGATAGGTGTAGTGTTAGGTCTCGGGTTAGGGTTAGGGTACAGTTTGGGTCAGGGTTTATAATTAGTATTAAGATTAGAGTAAAGGCTATAATTTTTATTAGTGTTATGATCAGTGTTATGTATAGAGTTAGGTTTGCATTAGGGTTTAGGATTATGTTGGGGTCCTCTGTTATGCAAGTAGAAGTCTCTTCACGTCCGGATAGCTCACGAGCTCGGAAAACCATGTGCTGCAGATTCCTTTCATAGCAGAGTGCCTTCCTGGCATCCTCCCTGACTCTTCTTTTACAGTGCTCGCCACAAATACATGCCCTCTGGCACAGGAGTTACCAGGTTTTAATCAGGCGTTGTCTGATAGCCTGATAGAAGCCCACCGCCCTATGTAAATGCTGGATCACTTAGACTTGGAGCTGGATCACTTAGACTTGGAGCTGGATCACTTAGACTTGGAGCTGGATCACTTAGACTTGGAGCTGGATCACTTAGACTTGGAGCTGGATCACTTAGACTTGGAGCTGGATCACTTAGACTTGGAGCTGGAGCTGAATCACTGAGATCTGAGCTGAGTCACTTGTCTTGAGCTGTAACGCTAAATCCTGCGATCCAGTCTCCCCGGGGAGCGCTATTCCTCCATTATTGGTCCACGGATACCCCAGCTTTTGCTGCCTCCGTGCCTCTTCCCTGTGGAGTTCACTGGCCAGGAACTCCGCAATCCTGAGGAAAGGTACAAGGGTGTAACAGAGGCGGGATCCCGACTAGATAATACTCTAGTAGCAGAAGAAGCTCTCCGCTCTAGAGAAGTGTGTAGCTATCAGCTACAGCCAGCATCAGAGAAGTCTGCGCACCTGCCATCTCCAGAGAGGCATGGCCGGCTGGCCAGGCCCGCCAGTGGCTAGCCAGCAGGACCAGAACCATGGCGGGAGAGTGCATGCACACCTGACCCTGGGCCACATCCAGAGTGAGTGTGCCCGGGAGCCCAGGCGTGCTCCCCACATCGCTTGCGGCCAGACTCACGCCGGGACTAGCCAGGTGTGGTGGAGACCCCAGGGTGCCCGCACACACCACGCTGGGGGTCCAGTGACCCGCCCCATAGGATTAGGTTTAGGGTTAGGGTTAGTTATAGGTTTATGGCCAGGGCTAGCATTACAGTTAGGGTTATTGTTAGGGTTAGGGTCAGGGCCACAGTTAAGGTTAGGTTCTAGGGTTGGTCTACAGTTATGGTTAGGGTTAGGATTAGGGTTGTTAGGGTTTGGGTTAGGGTTAGAGCCACAGTTAGGGTTAGGTTTAGGGCTAGGCTGTGGTTAGCATTAGAGTTTGCTTTAGGGTTATGGTTAGAGGTAGTGTTAGGTGTGGGGTTCCATATAGAGTCAGGATTAGCATTAGTGTTAGAGCCATATTTATGGTTAGGGTTAATCTTTGGTTAAAGCTAGGTTTGGGGTTAGACTTATTGCTAGGGCTAGGGGTAGGGTTAGCTCAAAAATTAATATTAGGTAAGTGTTATGGTTACTTCTAGTGTTAGAGTTAGAGTTAGGGTTAGTGTTAGTTTTCAGATTTGGGTTGGGAGTGGTGTCTAGTGTTATATTAAGGGTTATGATTAGGTTGAGGTTTACTGGTAGGGTTATGTTTAGGGTTACATGTAGGTTTAGGCTTAGGTCTAGGTGTAGGTTTATGATTAGGGTTACATTCAAGATTTGGGTTAGGGCTAGAGTCAGCATTAGAGTTTGGTTTAGGATTGGGTCTAGGGTTTTGTTTAGGGTGAAGATTGTGGTTAGGGTTAGGGATAGGGTTACATATTTAGGCTTTGGTTTAGTTTTATGTTTAGGGTTAGGGCTAGGTTCAGGGTTTGAGTTAGGTTTACAGTTAGCATTAGGGTTAGGGCTAGGGTTCGGTCTAGGGTTTTATTTAGGTTTAGGATTGGGGTTAGAGGTTCGGTTAGGATTACATGTAGGCTTAGGTTTCAGTTTTGGTTTAGGGTTACCATTAGGGTTAGAGTTAGGGTTATATTTAGGATTAGCATTAGGTTTAGCATTAGGATTAATGATAAAGTTAAGATGGAGGTTAGGGTTAGTATTAGGCTTTGTTTAGGTTTAGTGTTAGGTTAAGGTTTAGCTATAGGGTTAGTGTTAGGCCTAGGGTTAAAGATAGCGTTATGGCTAGGATTCCATGTCGGGTTTTGTTTAGGTTTAGGTTTTGTGTTAGGCCTCATGTTAGTGTCATAATTAGCTTTAGGGTTAAGGTTAAGATTAAGGTTAGGGTTAGGGTTGGGGTTAGGTTTAGGTTTGCAGCTACAGTTGGGTTTAGGTTTAGGGCTAGGTTAAGGTTAGTGTTAGGGTTAGGATCAGGGTTACTGTTGGAGGTAAGTTTAGGTCTAGGGTTAAATATAGAGCTATGATTAACATTAATGTTAGAGCCAGGATTATGGTTAGGGTTGGTATTTGTGTTAGGGTTAAAGCAAGGGCTGTAGTTAGATTTATGGCTAGGGCTAGGGGTTAGCTCAAAAATTAATATTAGATTTAGTGTTAGGGATAAGTTTAGAGTTACAGTTAGTGTTAGTGTTTGTTTTAGGAATAGGGCTGGGGTTGGGTTAGGGTTAAGTTTGCATCTAGGGTTACATTTATGGTTATGATAAGATTAAGGTTTAGCAGTAGGGTTACATTAGGTTTACTAGTAGGGTTATGCTTAGGTGTTGGTTTACGTTTAAGTTTAGGAATGTGTTCAGGATTTGGTTTAGGGATAGAGTTAGCATTAAGGTTAGGTTTAGGGGTGGATCTAGGATTTTGTTTAGGGTTAGGATTGTGGTTAGGTTTAGGGATATGGTTAAATGGAGAGTTATGCTTAGGTTTAGGTTTGGGTTTAGGGGTAGCATTATGATTAGGGTTAGGTTTAAGTTAGGATTAAGGATAATGTTACAGTTCGTGTTAGGGTTAGAACTAGAATTATGTTTAGGGTTAACGTTAGGTTAAGGTTTAGCTTTAAGGTTGGGGTTAGACTTAGGGTCAGATGTAGTATTATGGCTTGGATCACTTGTAGGGGTGTGGTTAGGTTTAGGTATAACTTTTGTGTTAGACCTAGTGTTAGGGTCACAGTTACCTTACAGTTAGAGTTAGATTTGGGTTTAGGCTTAAGGGGAATGTTATGATGTAGCTTATGGTTAGGAAATTAGGTTATATTTAGGGTTATCATTAGGTTAAGGTTATCTTTAGGCTTAGGGTTAGGTTTATGGTTACAGGTAGTTTTATGGCTAGGAAGACTTTTAGTTTTAGGGTTTGTGTTAGGCCTAGTGTTAGCCCAGAGTTACCTGGAGGTTTAGGTTTAGGTTTAGGATTAGGGTTAGGGTTAGGGGCAAGTTTATGATTAGGTATAGTGTTAGGGTAAGGGTAAGGCCTACTTCTAGGTTTAAGGTTAGGGTTAGTCAACAATTAGTGTCAGCTTTATGACTATGGCTAGTGTTAGGGTTAGGGTAAGATCAAAGGATAATACTAGGGTTAGATTTAGGGGTAGGCTAGTTTTAGGGCTAGTGTTTGAGCTAGTGTTAGGATTTGGTTTACATGTAGTCTTAGGTCTAGGATTAGGGTTAGGGTAAGGTTTGGGTCAGGGCTTAAACTTAGAACTAAGATTATGGTTAAGGCTAGAATTAGTATTAGTGTTATGTTTAGTGTTATTTTCAGTGATATTTTTCCATTAAAATTTAGGATTAGGTTTAGAATAAGGGTTAGTTTTAAGTTTAGGACTAAGGCTAGCATTAGCATTAGGGTTGTGGCTACAGTTTGGTTTGGTTTAGGTCTAGGCTCCAATTTGTTTTAGAGTTGGGGTTAGGTTTATGGCTAGGGATAGGGTTAAGTCTAGCTCAAAAACTAGTATTTTGGGTAGTGTTAAAATTTGGTCTATGTTGATTATTGGACTAGGCCTGGTGGTGGGCTAGGGTCAGGTTGGAGTCCAGGGTTATATTTCATGTTAGAATTAGATTAACATTTAATGGTTGGGTTACCTTTAGGGTTATGAGTAGGCTTAGGCTTAGGTGTAGGTTTATGTTTAGGGTTAGGTCTAGGTTCAGGGTTTCAATTAACCCCAGTGTTAGGGTCACAGTTACCTTAGGCTTAGAGTTAGGTTTAGGGTTAGGTTTAGGGTTAGGGTTAGGGTTGGGGTTAGAGTTAGGTTTAGGATATGTGTAGTGTTTGGTTTAGTTACGATTAGGCTTACTGTGAGATTTGTGGTTAGGATCAGGTTTAGGGTTAGGACTAGGCTTCAGTTAGTGTCAGCTCTTTGACTGGCTTATGATATGGTTAGGGCAACATCAAAGGTTAATATTAAGGTTAGGTTTAGGGTTAGGCTACCGTTAGTGTTAGGATTAGGTTTAGAGTTAGGGTTAGAGTAAGGGTTTGGTCGAGGGTTATATAAAGAGTCAGGATTAACATTAGTGATAAAGCCAGCTTTTTGGTTATGGTTAGGGTTAATATTAGGGTTAAATCTAGGGTTGGGTCAGGTTTATGGCTAGGGCTAAGGTTAGGGTTAGCTGAAAATATAATATTAGTGTTAGTGTTAATGCTAAGTCTAGAGTTACACTTAGGGTTAGTGTTAGTTTTCAGACTAGGGCTCGGGTTTGGGTTAGGGTTAGGTTTGTATCTAGGGTTATAGTTACGGTTAGGATTAGATTAAGGTTTAGTGGTGGGGTTATGTTAGGGTTAAATATAGGGATAGACTTATGTGAATATTTACATTTAGCATTAGGGCTAGGTTAAATTTTGGGGTTTGGGCTAGAGTTAGTGTTATGGTTAAGTTTAGGTTTGCGTCTAGGGTTCTCTTTGGGTTAGAATTAGGGTTATTATTAGTTTTAGGGTTACACGTAGGGTTAGGCATAGGCTTAGGTTTACAGTTAGGCTTAGGTTTAGCATTAGGGATAATGTTAGAATTATGTTCAGGGTTAATGCTAGGTTTATGGTTAGGCTTTGGGATAAAGATATGGTGCAGGTTAGGGTTAGGACTAGGGTTGTGTCTAGGTTTAGCTTTAGGTTAAGGTTTACCTTTAGGGTTGCAGATAGGCTTAGGTTTAAAGGTATGGTTTTCACTAAGGTTATGTGTATGGTTAGGCTTAGGTATAGTTTTAGGGTTTGTTTTAGGCCTAGTATTAGTCACAGTTACGTTTAGGGTTTGGCTTAGGTTTAGGTTTAGGGTTAGGGTTAGGGATATGTTTAGGTTTAGCATTAGGCTTAGGGTTATGGTTAGTGTTAGATTTAAGATTAGGTATTGTGTTAGTTTTAGGGTTAGTATTAGGCTTAGGCCTAGGGTTAGGATCATGTAGAGTGATAGGTTTAGGTTTAGGATTAGGTTTAGGGTTATGGTTAGTCTAAGGTTAGTGTCAGCTTTATGATGAGGGATAGTGTTAGGGTTAGAATTAGTATTAATGTTATGTTTAGTGTTATGTTTAATGTTAGGTTTACATTAGGGTTTAGGATTTGGTTTAGAGTTAGGATTAGATTTAAGTTTAGGGCTAGGGCTAGGGCTAGGGCTAGGGTTAGGGTTAGAGTTAGGGCTACAGTTAGGGTTAGTTTTATTTTTATGGTTAGGGCTTAGGGTTTATTTTTATGGTTCGGTTACAGTTAGTGTTAGGCTACTGTTAGGATTAGGATTAGGGTAAGGGTTAGTGGTAGGGTTAGGTTTAGGTTTACATATAGAGTTAGGATTGCCATTAGTATTAGAGCCAGGATTACGGTTAGGATTAGCATTAGTGTTGGTTGGTGTTAAACCTAGAGTTGGGTTTAGGTTTATGTCTAGGGGTATGGTTAGGGTTTGCTCCAAAAATTAATATTAGGGTTAGTGTTAGAGTTAGGTCTACCATTACAATTAGGGTTAGTGTTGGTTCTCAGGTCTAGGGCTCAGGTTAGGAATAGGGTTAAGTGTGAGTGTAGGGTTATATTTAGGGTTAGGATTAGTTTAAGTTTTAATGATAGGGTTACATTTAGTGTTACATGTAGGGTTAGGATTAGCTTTAAGTTTCGGGTAAGGGTTATATTTAGGGTTATTCTTAGTTTTAGGGTTAGGTTTAGGGATAAAGATATGGTGCAGGTTAGGGTTAGGATTAGGGTTGTGTATAAGTTAGCATTAGGGTAAATTTTGCCTTTGGGGTTATTGTTAGGCTTACCATTAAAAGTTTGCTTATGGTTAAGATTACTTGTAGTCTTAGGCTTGCATTTAGGTTTAGGGTTTGTGTTAGGCATAGTCTTAGAGTCACAGTTACCTGTAGGGTTAGGGTGAGGGTTAGGGTTAAGTTTAGGGTTAGGGTTAGAGATATGTTTAGGGTTAGCATTAGGTTTAGAGTTAGCATTAGAGATAAAGTTATGGTGCAGGTTAGTGTTAGTAAATTAGGGTTATCTTTAGGGTTAGCATTAGGTTAAGGTTTAGCCTTAGCATTATGGTTAGGCTTAGGGTTAAAGGTGAGGTTATGGCTAGGATTACTTGTAGGGTTAGGCTAAGGTTTAGGTTCTGGATTTTTGTAGCGCTTAGTGTTAGAATCACAGTTACCTTTTAGGTTAGAATCAGCTTTACGATTTTGGTTAGTGTTAAGTTTAGGATTAGGTGTAGTGTTATGTTTAAGTTTAGGCATTGGTCTACTATCAGTCTTTTGATTAGGACTAGGCTTAGGCCTCGTGTTAGGCTCATGTACAGGTGTATGTTTAGGTTTAGGATTAGGTTTAGGTTTAGGGTTAGGGTTAGGCTAAGGTTAGTGTCAGCTTATCGAGGGATAGTGTTAGGGTTAGAATTAGTATTAATGTTATGTTTAATGTTATGTTTATTGCTATGTTTAATGTTAGGTTTGCATTAGGGTTTAGAATTTGGTTGAGGGTCAATGTTAGTTTTAGTTTTATGGCTAGGGCTAGGGTTACAGTTAGTGTTAGGCTACTGTTAGGGTTAGTTTTAGGGTTAGGGTTAGTCGTAGGGTTATGTCTAGATATACACATATGGTTAAGGTTACCATTAGTAGTAGAGTCAGGATTATGGCTAGGATTAGGATTAGTGTTAGGATTAAGACTAGGATTGTAGATAGGTTTATGGGCAGGGGTAAGGTTAGGGTTCACTCAAAAATTAATATTAGGTTTAGTATTAGAGATAGCTCTAAAGTTAAGTTAGGGTTAGTGTTAGTTTTCGGACTGGGGCTAGTGTTAGGGTTAGGGTTAGGTTTGAGTGTAGGGGTGTATTTAGGATTAGTATTATATTAAGTTTTAGTGATAGGATATCGTTTAGGGTTATGTGTGAGGTTATGCTTTGGTGTAGGTTTAGGTTTAGGGTTAGGTCTAGGTTCAGTATATGGGTTATGGCTATAGTTAGGGTTAGAGTTACTTTTTGGTTTGGGTCTAAGGGTTGTTTTAGGGTTAGCATAGGGTTTATGTTTAGGGATACATTTACACATAGGGTTAGGCTCTGGGTTATTTTTAGGGTAAAGGTTAGGATTAGGTTTAGGATAGGTGTAGTGTTTGATTTAGAGTTTTGATTAGGTCTAATGTCAAGTTTAGGGTTAGGATTAGGTTTAGGGTTGGGGCTATGCTAAGGTTAGTGTCAGCTTTATGACTTGGGCTACTGTTCTGCTTAGGGTAAGGTCAAAGGATAATATTAGGGTTAGATTTAGCCTAACATACCAGGTTAGTTTTTGAGTTAGGATTAGAATTAGGATTAACGCTAGTTTTAGGTTTAGTGTTAGGACTAGTGCTAGCATTCAGGTTATGTGTAGAGTTAGGTCTAGGGTTCGGTTTAGGGTATGGGTTGGGTCAGGGTTTATATTTATTATTAACATTAGAGTTAGGGTTAGAATTAGTATTAAGGTTATGTTTAGTATTATGTTTAGTGTTTGATTTACACTAGGCTTTAGGATTAGTTTTAGTGTTGGGTTAGTTTAAAGTTTGGTGCTAGGGCTAGGGTTAGGATTAGGGTTAGGGTTAGATTTAGGGCTACAGTAAGGGTTACATTTATGGCTAGGCTACATTTAGTGTAAGGGTTAAGGTTAGGGTTAAGGCTAGAGTTCCGTTAGGTCTAGGG
The DNA here is from genome assembly GCF_000622305.1 of Nannospalax galili. Taxonomy (NCBI): domain Eukaryota; kingdom Metazoa; phylum Chordata; class Mammalia; order Rodentia; family Spalacidae; genus Nannospalax; species Nannospalax galili. The sequence goes on from NW_008356761.1 coordinate 360,292, forward strand.
TTATACAGAAAGTTAAGTTTGTATCTAGGGTTATATTTCGTCTTAGGATTAAATTAATGTTTAGTGATAGGGTTACATGTAGGGTTTGTCTTAGATGTAGGTTTACATTTAAGGTTAAGGCTTGGTTCAGTGTTGAGGTTAGTGCTTGAGTTCATGTTAAGGTTAGGTTTAGGTTGGGTCTAGGGTTTTGTTTAGGGTTAGGATTGGGGTCATGGTTAGAGTTAGGCTTATGTTTTGGTTTAGGGTTAGGGTTAGCATTAGGGATAGTGTTAGAGTTATGTTTAGGGTTAATGTTAGATTTATGGTTATGATTTGGGATAAAGTTACAGGTTGGGTTAGCGTTCTTAAACTAAGGTTCTGTTTAGTGTTAACGTTAGGTTAAGGTTTAGTTTTAGGCTTAGGGTTAAAGGTAGGGTTATGGTTAGGATTACTTGTAGGGGTTGGGTTGTATTTAGGTTTAGGTTTTGTGTTAGTCCTAGTGGTACAGTCACAGTTACCTTTAGGTTTGGGGTTAAGATTAAGATTAGGTGTAGATTATGTTAAGGGTTATGATTAGGCCTACTGTTAGGTTTATGCTTAGGAGTAGTCTTAGCCCTAGTTTTGGAATCACTTACAGAGGTTGGTTTAGGCTTAGGGTCAGGTTTAGGGTTGGGTTTAGGGTACAGTTAGAGTCAGTTTTATGACTACCTGTTAAGTTAGCATTACGGAAAGGTCAAAGGATAATATTAAGATTGGTTTAAGGTTAGGTCTCAGGTTAGTTTCGGAGGTATGATTAGAGTTAGGATTAGGGGTAGTTTTAGGTTTAGTGGTAAGGGTTATGCTAGGATTCAGGTTAGGTGTAGTGTCAGGTCTAGATTTAAGGTTAGGGTATAGTTATGGTCAGGGTTTATATTTAGACTTAAAATTAGAGTTAGGGTTAGAATTTGTGTTAGTGTTATGTTTAAGTCTTTAGTGTTAGGTTTACATTAGGGTTTAGGATTCGATTTGGGGTTAGGTTTGGTTTTAAGTTTAGCATTAGGTGTAGCGTTAGGGTTATCGTTAGGGTTAGGGTTAGGTTTAGAGTTAGGGTTAGAGTTACATTTAGATTTAGGTTTAGGCAGACACTATGGTTAGTGTTAGGTTTGGGTTTAGGGTGAGAGGAAGGTTTAGGTCTAGGGTAGATACAGAGTTAGGATTAGCATTAATGTTAGAACCTGGATAATGGTTAGTGTTAGGATTAGGGTTAGGGTTAAAGCTAGGTTTAGGTTAATGGCTAGAGCTAAGGTCACTTTTAGCTCAAAAATTAATGTGAAGGTTGCTAGGGTTGGGTCTAGAATTACTGTGAGGGTTAGTGTTAGTTTCTAGACTAGGTTTGGGGGTGGTTTAGAGTTAGGTTTATGTCGAGAGTTATATTTAGGATTAGGGTTTGATTAAGATTTACTGTTAGGTTTACATTTAAGGTTACATGTAGGGTTAAGCATAGGTGTACATTTATTTTTAGGGTTAGGTTAAGGATTGGGTCTAGGGTTTTGTTTAGGGTTAGGATGGGGTTAGGTAAGGAATAAGGTTACATGTATAGTTTGACTTAGTTTTAGTTTTAGGTTTAGAGATAAGGTACGTATTAGGGTTCTGTCTAGGCTTACGTTTAGGGTTAGCATTAGTTTAATGTTTAAGTTTAGGATTAGGGTTAGGGTTAGGATTAAAGTTAGGGTTATGGCTAGTGTTATTTGAATGGTTAGGCTCAGGTTTAGGTTAAGGTTTTGTGTTAGTCCTAGTGTTAAGTTCACAGTTACTTGTAGGGTTAAGGTTAATTTTAGGGCTTGGTTAGTATTAACGTTAGGTTTTGGTTTAGGTATAGTGCTAGGTTCATGGTTAAGATTATGCTTATTGCTAGTTTTAAAGTTAAGATTAGGCTTAGGCCTAGGGTAAGTGTCATGTACAGGGCTTGGTTTAGGGTTAGATTAGGTTTAGGGTTAGATTATGCTTAGGCTATGGATATGTCAGTTTTAAGAGTAGGACTAGTGTTAGGGTTAGGGTAAGGTCAAAGGATATAATTAGTGTTAGGTTAAGGGTTAGGTCTTAGGTTAGTTTTGGAGTATTGATTAGACTTGGATTAAGGCTAATTTTAGGCTTAGTGTTAGGGCTAGTTCTGGGATTCATGCTACGTGTAGTGTTAGGTCTAGAGTTAGGGTTAGGGTATGGCTTGGGTCAGGGTTTATATTTAGAACTAAGATTAGTGTTAGGATTAGAATTAGTATTAATTAGCGTTAGGGCTAGGTTCAGTGTTGGGGTTAGGGTTGGTGTTAGTGCGAGGGTTAGGTTTAGTGTTGGGTTTGGGTTTTGTTTAGGGTTAGGATTGGGATTTGGGTTAGGGATAGGTTGCATGTAGGGTTAGGCTTATGTTTTGGCTTAAGGTTAGGGTTAGCATTAGGGATAGGTTCAGGGTTATGTTTAGGTTTACCGTTAGGTTTAGGGTTATGATTAGGTATAAAGTTACAGTTCTAGTTATTCATAATTAGCAGTATTTTTATGGTTAATTTTATGTTAAGGTTTAGCTTTAGGGTTAGGCTTAGGTTTAACATCAAGTTTATGGCTAGGATTACATGTAGGGTTAGACTTATGTTTATGTTTAGGTTTTGTGTTAGGCCTAGTGAGGGAGTCACAGTTACCTTTAGGTTTAAGGTTAGGTTGAGGGTTAGGATTAGGTTTAACATCAAGTTTATGGCTAGGATTACATGTAGGGTTAGACTTACATTTAGGTTTAGGTTTTGTGTTAGGCCTAGTGAGAGAGTCACAGTTACTTTTAGGTTTAAGGTTAGGTTTAGGGTTAGGATTAGGTTTAGGATTAAGGGAAGTGTTAGGTTTACAGTGTAGGATTAGGGAAAATGTTAGGTTTAGGCTTAGGATTAGCCTTAGTCCTAGGGTTAGAGTCACGTATAAGGGTTGGTTTAGGTTTAGGATAAGGTTTAGGGTTAGAAATAGACTACAGTTAGAGTCAACTTTATGACTAGGATTTGTGGTAGGGTTAGGGTAAGGTCAAAGGATAATATTAGGTTTGGGCTTAGGGTTAGGTCTCAGGTTAGTTTTGGAGGTATGATTAGAATTAGGATTAAGGCTAGTTTTAAGGTTAGTGGTAAGGTTAATGCTAGGATTCAAGTTACATGTAGTGTCACATCTAAGATTAGGGTTAGGGTACAGATTTGGACAGGGTTTATATTTAGGATTAAGATTAGATTTAGGCTCAGAATTAGTATTAGTGTTAAGTTTAAAGTTAGCTTTATATTAGGGTTTAGGAGTAGATTTAGAGTTAGTGTTAGTTTTAGCTTTAGAGCTAGGGTTAGCCTTAGTGTTAATGTTCGTGTGAGGGTTAGGATTAGGGCTAGGGTTAGGGTTAGGGTTAGGGTTACGTTTTTGGTTAAGGTTACAGTAAGTTCAGGTTTAGAGTGATGCTATGGTTATTGTTAGGGTTGGGTTTATGGTTATAGTGAGAAGTATGGTTAGGTCTGGCATTGCATATTGTTACGATTAGCATTAGTGTTAGAGCCAGGGTTATGGTTAGGGTTAAGATTAGTGGTAGGGTTAAAGCTAGGGTTAGGGTTATGGCTAGGGTTAAGGTTGTGGTTAACTCAAAAATTAATATTAGGTTTAGTGTTAGGGTTAGGTCTAGAGTTGCAGTTAGGGTAGTTTCAGTTTTTGGAGTAGGATTGGGGGTGGTTTAGGGTTAGGGAGATGTCTAGGGAAATTTGGAGGATGAGGATTAGATGTAGGTTTCGTGATAGGGGTACATTTAAGGTTACTTATGAAGTTAGGCTTAGGTTTAGATTTACATTTAAGATTAGGGCTATGTTCAAGATTTTGGTGAGGACTAGACTTAGCATTAAGATTAGTTTAAGAATTGGGTCTAGGCTCCAGAGACTGCCCAGTTCTGGCCTCCCTCTGGCTTCTCTCTGACAGAGGGCCTGAGAACGCATAGGACTGCCTGAGAGCCCCCAGTTCCTGCCCCATCACGTTGATGAGCTTCCCATGATTGTGCCATACCCATCCCCAACCTGAGATTTATTGAGGCCCCTCCCAAGGCCCCAGTGTAGATCTGGCTTTGGTAAGCTAAGTCTGAGATCATAGCAGAGCATGAGTGGGTGAGCTCTGACTTCTATCATGTAGGAGCTCTGATGTCGGCAGACAACCAGAGAGTGTCTAGGTTTGGCCTCCCTCTTGCCTCTCTCTGAAAGAGGGGTTGAGCATGCAGGAGACACCCTGAGAGCCCCTGATCCTGCCTCTATGTGGTGGGGAGCTTCCTTAATTGTGTTATCCTCATCCCCCTACCTGTGATTTCATGAGGCTACTCTCAAGGCCCCATGGAAGATCTGACTTTGCTAAGCTAAGGCTGAGATACTAGCAGACAGCTTGAGAGTTTGGATTGCCTGAGAGCTCCCAGATCCTGTTTTCACTTGATGAAGGAAGCCTGAGTGTACCTGACTGGAACCTGAATTGGGCTTCTGTGGGTACTCCAGAATAGCTGATCTAGAGCCATCAGTTCTCTCCAAAATACAAACAGAAGCATACTTCAACTTAATTCTCTCAGAATCATAAACAACAAAAGAAATTCACATGCCAAGATCACAAAAAAAAAAAATGGAAAGCCAAAACAATATGTCCCCACCAAACTCCATCAATGCTGGAGAAGAGTTCTACAAGGAGAACACCCTAAAGAAAACCCAGGACACTGAATTTAAAAGAACAATCATAAATATGATCAAGGTCTTCAACGAATTTAAAGAACACATGAACAAACAAATCAAAGAGCTAAAAGAAGATAGGGATAAACTTCTGAATGAATTCACAAAAGACATAGAAACATTGATGAAAGCTCAGGCAGAAATGAAGATGGAAGTACAAAACTCAATAAGCCAACATGAAAAAACAGGGGGAAGCCTCACCACTAGAATGAATGAAATGGGAAATAGAATATCAACACTGGAGGATAAAGCTGAAGAAATGGACCACTCAAAGATTATGGAAAATTTAAAAAACCACAGGAATGGAATATGCAAGAGAAGTGGGACACCATGAAAAGACGAAATCTACGGATCATAGGAATGGAGGAATGAGAAAAATTTCAGGTTAATGGTGTTGACCAGATCTTAAACAGGATTTTAGAAGAGAATTTCCCCAAATTAAAGAAAGACATCCCCATACCAATACGCAAGCACATAGAACACCAAATAGGCAGGATCAGAAAAGACACTCCCCACAACATATCATAGTAAAAACACTAAATGTACAGAACAAAGAGAGAATACTGAAAGCAGCAAAAGAAAAACAAGAAGTGAAATACAAAGGAAAGACCATCAGAATTACAGCTGACATGTCAATGTAAACTATGAAAGCTAGAAGAGCCTGGAGCAAGGTATTTCCATTTCTACATGGCAGGAGATGTTAGCCCAGAATGCTTTACCCAGCAAAAGTGTCTACTATATTTGAGGGGAAAAGAAAAATCTTCCATGACACAAAAAGGCTAAAAATACATGTCCAAAAAACCATCCCTTCAAAGAATACTTGGAGCAATACAGAGAGAAGAGAGAGAAACAACTATACTCCAGGGGCAACAAAAGAAAATAAATGAAGTTATAAAGAAAACACAAAATTTGACAGAGAACACAAACAGCAATCAAAATGACGGCAACCAATACACATCTTTCATTAATAACCTTAAATATCAATGGACTGAGATCCCCAGTCAAAAGACACAGAATAAATGAATGGATTAAGAAATAAAATCCATCTCTTTGCTCTCTGCAAGGAACCCATCTCACCTTCAAGGACAGGCAAAAGGTAAAAAGAAGGAAAAGAATATTCCAAGCAAATGGCACTAAGAAATAAGCAGGGGTTGCAATTCCAATATCTGACAAAATGGACTTCAAAATAAAATGAATCTTTTTTATACATACACACATACAAACAAATCAGACATACATACATACATAGTCATACACACACATACATACATACATATAACATACAGACACACATCAAAAAGAACATTCACAATGATCAAGTAGGCTTTATCTCAGAGATGCAGAGATGATAAGGAGGGTCACTTCATTCTGATCATAGGACCAGTTAACCAAGAAGATATTACAATCTTCAACATATATGCACCAAAGTCTTGTGCACCTAAATTCGTAAAAACAACACTAGAGGACTTTAAGACATAGATTAACCCCAACTCAGTCATAGAGGGGGACTTAAATACCCTACTGTATCTACTAGACAGGTCAACTGGAAAAAGAATAAACAGAGAGAAATCTGAATTAAATGATACCATACATCAAATGGACCTAACAGACATCTTTTGAAGATTCCACCCAACGACAAAAGACTACACTTCCTACTCAGCACCTCATGGAACTTTTTCAAAAATTGATCACGTACTGGGCCCCTAAAAATATCTCAAGAAATACTAAAAAATATTGAAATAATCTCATGCCTTCTATCAGACCACAGTTCAAAAAGCTCAAAATCAACACTGGACAAAGCCCTAATCATTACACAAAGCCATGGAGATTGAACAACATGCTTCTGAACAATGAAAGGGTCAAAGAAGAGATTAAGGAAGAAAAGAATTCCTGGAATTAAAAGAAAAGGACAATACAACACAACACAACCTCTGGGACCCATTAAAAGCAGTCCTAAGAGGGAAGTTTATTCCTCTAAGTGCCTACATTAAAAAGTTACAAAGAGCCCAAACAAATGACTTAACACTACAACTCAAGACCCTGGAAAGACAAAAAGAAATGAAACCTAAACCCAGTAGAAGGGAAGAAATAACAAATATCAGAGCAGAAATTAATGAAATAAAAACAAAGAAAACAATAAAAAGAATC
>NW_008356761.1:367292-404648 GCF_000622305.1 Nannospalax galili
ACAGACACCCAAAAGACGTAGACCATTATGCAGAAATATTTTAAAAATTATAGGCTACCAAATTTGAAAATCTAAAAGAAATGGATGGATATATAAAATCGTGGGACCCACCAAAGTTAAACCAAGAAGAGATCAACAGTTTAAACATACCCATAACATATGAGGAAATTGAAACCGTAATACAAAGCCTCCTATCTAAAAAATCCCAGGCCCAGATGGATTTACAGCAGAATTCTACCAGACATTTGAAGAAGACCTCCAACCAATACTACTTAAATTATTCAAAAAGATAGAAACAGAGGGCGAACTCCTATATTCTTTCTATGATGTCAGCATCACTCTAATACCCAAATCAAGTAAAGATAGACCAAAAAAGAAAAATGTAGACCCAAATCCTTAATGAACATAGATGAAAAAATTCTCAACAAAATACTTGCAATATGCATACAGACACATATCACAAAGAACATTCACAATGATTAAATAGGCTTTATCCCAGAGATGCAGGGCTGGTTCACTATATGCATGTCAATAAACATCATTAATCATATAAATGGACTCATAGACAAAACCACATTATCATCTCAATAGATGGAGAAAAAGCATTTAACAAAATTCAGCACATATTTATTTCCAAAGTGCTAGAGGAAATTGGTCTGAACAGAATGTACCTCCACATAATTAAAGCTCTATACTACAAACCCACAGCCAACATCATTCTAAATGGACGAAAAACCAGAAGCATTCTCATTAAAATCAGGAACCAGACAAGGATGTCCACTATCTCCACTCTTCACCATAGTGCTTGAAAATCCTGCTAGAGCAATAAGACAGGAGGAGGAAATTAAAAGAGTATTAATTGGGAAAAAAGAGGTCAAACTATCACTTTTTGCAGATGATATGATACTATACCTAATAGATCCCAAAAATTCCACCAGAAAAGTCCTAGAACTGATCAACACTTTCAGTATAGTGGCAGGTTATAAAATCAATCTACAAAAACCAGTAGCCTTTCTTTATACCAATAACAGGCAATTGGAGAGAGAATACAGAGAAATTCTACCATTCACAATAGCTGAAAAAAAATCTTGGAATAAATCTGACCAAAGATCTCTACAATGAAAAATTTAAATCATTAAAGAAAGAGATTGAGGAAGACACCAGGAGATGAAAGGACCTCCCATGTTCATGCATTGGAACATCTGACAAAGATTTAACATCCAGAATGTATAAGAACCCAAAAAACAAAGAATTGAGAAACCAAATGACCCAATTAAAAGGTGGGATAAAGATCTAAACAGAGTTATCAAATGAAGAAAGAAAGATGGCTAAGAAACACCTCAAAAGTGTTCAACATCTTTAGTAATTAGGGAAATGCAAATTAAAACCACCCTAAGGTATCACCTTACACCATTCAGACTGGCTAGGGTCAAATGCTGGCGAGGATGTGGAGGAAGGGGAACATTCATTCACTGCTGGTGAGATTGAAAACTGATTCAACCTCTATAGAAAACAGTGTGGAGAACCCTTAGAAAACTAAAAATGAACCTACCATATGACCCGATTATATCACTACTTGGAAAACACCCAAAGGACTCATTCTATTGCAGAGACACTTGTACAACGATGTTTGTTGCTGCTCTTTCCACAATACCTAAGAGATGGAAGCAACCTAAATGCCCCTTAACTGACTAGTGGTTAACAAAAATGTGGTATATTTCCTCAAAGGAGTTCTATTTGGCACCAAATCATATTAAATTCCAGGTCCTTTTAATAAGATGATGCAATATAGTAGTCCCTCCTCATGAAATAACTACCATCATCATGACTTCAGATCTCCTGATCACTAAATATCATCACAATTGGACTTGTTGATGGCTGTGCTCATTCACTAAGGGAGGGCCAAGAAGGGTCACTGGACCTTACTGAATTATCCAGCCTCTCTTCCTAAGCAACTGAATGTATTTTGAGCCAACTCACACATGGCCTCCTGGATTTGCAGAGGGCTAAAGTATACAATCTGGGGAAACCTAGGAAAAGATGGCATAACTGATGCTGTGTAAAGCCTTTCTAGTGTGCATACCCTCAGGTCACATGTACACCTCAGCAACTCCTCAGTTGTCTCGGTGAGTAAGCTCAATAAATTCATTGGTTCCCCAGTAAAACTTTAATCAAACATTAGCTCGACACTAGAACCTTGAAAGGGAGTAAGCATGCTTAGCATCTCCAGATGGAAAATTTAATTGTTCATGCTATTGTGTCTCATAATTATTTTTTAAAAAAGAAAACGAGATTGTAAAAGATGTTAAAAGGATATGGGAATGGAGATATTTTATAAATAGAGAGAAAAAATAAGAAAGTCTAAGCAAGTGATGAAGGTCTGCTTAGGTTTCTTATGATATATAAAGGATGAGACAAAAATAATATAAAAATGATCTTAAAATGTCTAAGGTCGTTGTTTAGCCAATGAGGTTAAGTAATAAAATAAATATCTAGTCAAAATTTATCTCAGAATATTTGTGGGTTTTTTTTACCTCAGCCTTATCTACATGGCACATGATAAATAAAAGTACCAGACTGGTGGAATTAAACTTATTGGATTTTAACAGACGTAGTTTGAGGCCTAAACTAATGAGGTCAGGAGGGCTTAAAGGACAGTTTTTGCGCCTTGACTTCCATGGTCATCTAGTTCCAAGGGACTATGGAACATCTCTCAAAATGTCATGTATCTGTGGTGAGTCACCTGTCCTCTTGTTCAGGGAGGCCATGGAGACCCCACAAGGTGGACTTGAACCAGTGTCCAGTTTACAAAGAGAGGGTCAACTCAGAGGAAATATCTCATTCATGCTTCCAAGTGAAGCCAGAAATGGTCAAGCAGGACCTTTGAATTATATTCTCATAGATGGAACTGGTAAAAGAAAGGAGCCAGGAGCTCCTCCCAAGCCAATGTGACCACTGAGGAACGTATCCTCAAAGGAACTTAAGTGTAAAAATAAATTGATTTATTTGGGCCAACTGTATCATATTAAACTCCCAAAAGGAAAGTATAACCAAAGATTAGTCATCAGTGTATTCCTTTAAGAGTTCTAGGGGTTACACTTCCCAGACATTAGGCTTAAATCTATATAAAAATTTATGGCTGGGCTTGGTGGCACACACCTTTAATCCCAACACTCAGAAGGCAGAGGAAGGCAGATATCTGTGAGTGCAAGGCCAGCCTGTTCTACAAAGTGAGTTCCAGGACATCTGGGGCTACAGCTGTCAAAAAGACCAAAAACCAAACAAACAACCCCCCCCCAAACCGCGTTATTTAGACAATTATTTCTCATTGATGATTTTGTTCCTAACCAGAAAGTGCTGCTCAGATGGAAGGCCTCAAATCTTGGTCTCCAATACTGTAGTTCCCACCTGTAGCTAAGGGAGACAACCAGCTATTTCTCTAAAATGATGGATAAATTTATTTTCTCCCCCTGTCTAGAATCCTAACCCTAAACCTAACAGAAGGCCTAAGACCAACACTAAACCTAACATTTCATCTAATCATAAACCCAGACCTAATCCTAACCTAAGCCTAACCTGAAAGGTAAACGTGATCCTAACACTAGGCCTAACATAAAGCCTAAACCTAAACCTAAGCCTAACACTTCCAGTAATCATAGCAATAACACTACCTTCAAACCTCACCCTAACCCTAACCTTAAAGCTAAACCTAACACTAACCCTAAACATAACCCTATTCCTAACCCTAACCCATACCATAAATTCATCCCTATTCCTAACCCTAAACCTAATGCTAAACCTAAACATAACCCTAAACCTAACCCTAATGCTAAATATAGTCCTAAACCAAACCCTGAACCTAGCCCTAACCCAAATCGTAAACCTACACTTAAGCCTAACCCTCAACATAACACTAAACCTAACACTATCACTAAACATTAACCTAATCCTAATCCTAAATATAAACCCAGATTCAAATCTAACCCTAACCCATACCCTAGCCCTAGTCCAAAACTAACACTGACCCTAACAATACCTCTAGACCTAACCCTAACTCTAACACTATTATTAATTTTTCAGCTAACCCTAAACTTAGCCCTAGCCATGAACCTGACCTCAACCTAGCTTTAACCCTAACACTAATCCTAACACTAACCATGAAAATAGCTCTAACACTAATGCTAATCTTAACGCTATATGTAATCGTAGACATAACCATAACTCTAACCCTAACCCTAAACATAGCCCTAACACTGATCATAGCCTAGGCCTGAACCTAAACCTAACTAGCTCTAAAATTAACCTTAACCCAAACCCTAACCCTAACCCTAGCCACAGTACTAAACCTAAAACTAACATTCACTCTAAACCTAATTCTAAACACTAATGTAAACCGAATATGAAACATAAAATAAAACATAACACAAAACATAACCCTAATACTAATTCTAACAACAATACTAATCTAATCTTAATTCTAAATGTAAACCCTACCCCAAACTGCACCCTAACTCTGACCTTATACTTAACACTACATGTAACCCGAATACTAGTACTAGCCCTAACACTAACCATAAAACTAGCCTTCATCCTAACTCTAATCATAACAGCAAAACTAACCTGAGACCTAAACCTAATTGTAATATTGCCCTTGATCTTACCCTACCCATAATACTAGTCCTAGTCATAAACCTGACACTAAGCACAGCCTAGCCCTAATCCTAAACCTAATCCTACCCCTAAACCTAACAGTAGGCCTAATCATAACTAAACTGAACTAAACACTACACCTATCCTATACAAAACCCTAATTCTAACATTAAACCTAACTCTAGCCATGAGGTAACCGTGACCAAAACACTGGGCCTAACCCAAACCCTGAACCTAGCCCTAACCCTAAACCTAAACCTGCACCTAAGCCTCAACCTCCATATGACCCTAAAAGCAACCCTAGGACTAAACCTTAATCTAATCCTAACCCTAAATATAACCACAGACACAAACCTGACCCTAACCCACCCCAGACCTAGTCCAAAAACAAACACTAAACTTATCTGTAAATCTAGACCTAGTCCTAACACTAACACTAATATTAATTTTTGAGCCTACCCTATGCCTTGCCCTAGCCATAAACCTAACCCAAACCCTAGCTTGAACACTAAAACTAATCCTAACCCTAACCATAATCCTGGTTCTAACACTAATGCGAATCCTAACTGTGTATGTATCCCTAGACCTAATCCTAACATAACCCTAACCCTAAATGTAACCCTAAAACTCACCATAGTCTAGCCATAAACCTAAATCTAAATGTAAACCTAACTCTAACCCTAACCCTAACCCCATACCTAACACCACATGTAAACCAAATCCTAGCACTAGCTCTAACAACTAACCCTAAAACTAGCCTTAATCCTAACTCTAAACATAACTCCAAATCAAACCTGTGACCTAAGCCTAAAACTAACCCTAATATTATCTTTTGAACAAACCCTATCCCTAATACTTGTCCTAATCATAAACCTGACACTAACAGTAACCTAACATCAATGCTAAACCTAATCCCAATCTTAAACCTACACCTATACTTGACACTAACCCTAGGACTAAGCCTAATCCTAATGCTGTACCTAACAGTAGTCCTAATGCTAACTGTACCTAATCTTAAACCTAACACTAACCTTTACCCTAACCCTAACCTTAAACCTAACTTTAACCCCAATGCTAGCACTAGCCTTAAACCTAAAACTAACCCTAAGAATAAATTTAATCCTAAATGCTAATGTAAACCTAACACTAAACATTAATACTAATTCTAACTATAACTCCAATATTAATTCTAAATATAAACCTTGACCCAAATTGTACCCTATCCCTAACCCTTACAAAAGACCTGACCCTCAATGAAACCTGAGTCATAGCACTAGCCCTAACACTAACCCTAACCTAGACTTAATCCTAACTGTAATCATAACTCCAAAAGTAACCTGAGACTTAAACATTACATTAACCCTAATATTATCCTATGACCTTACCCTAACCCTAACACTAGCCTTAGACAGAAAGCTGACACTAAATGTAGCATAGCACTAACCCTAAACCTAATCCTAGCCTTAAACCTACCACTTTACATGACACTAACTCTAGGCCTAAGCCTAATCCTAACTCTAATCTTGGCAGTAGGTCTAATCCTTACCCTAAACCTAATACTACACCGAATCCTAAACCTGTCCTTACCTCAAAGCCTAAACCTGAACCTAAACCTAAAAGTAATGGTGAACCTAACACTAGGCCTACCACAAAACCTAAACCTAAACCTAAGCCTAACCCCACAGTTAATCTTAGCCGTAACCCTACTTTTACACCTAAGCCTACCTCTAACCCTAAACTTAAGCCTTGCACTAAGGATCACCCTAAACACAACCCTAACCCAAACTATAACTTTATCCCTAAATGTAACCCTAAAAGTAACATTAATCCTAAACATAACCCTAAATCTACCCCAACCCTAAACCTAAACCTAAGCCTAACCCCACATGTAACACTATCCATAAGACAAACACCAATCCTAATCCTAAACAAAATCCTAGTCCCAACTCTACACCTGACCCTAACACTAACTCTAGCCCAAACCAAACCCAGAACCTAGCCCTAACCATAAATGTAAACCTACTCCTAAGCCTAACCCTACATGTAACCCTAGATGTAACCCTACCATTAAACCCTAATCTAATCCTAAGCATAAATCTAACCAAAGACACAAACCTAACCTTAACCCTAACCCCAGCCCTAGTGAAAAAACGAACACTAACCCTAACTATATCTCTAGACCTAACCCTAACATTAGCCATAGCATTAATTTTTTATCTAACCCTAACCCTAGCCCTAGCTATAAACCTAACCCCAACAGTAGCTTTAAACATGACACTAATCCTAAAGCTAACCATATTCTTGGCTCTAAATCTAATACTAATCCCAAATCTATATGTAACCTTAGACCTAACACTATCTCTAACGCCAACCCTAAACTTTACCCTAAAACTAACCACAGCCTAGCTGTAAACCTAATCCTAACTGTAGCCCTAACTCTAACGCTAACACTTACTCTAACACTAACCCTAGTCCAAGACCTAAACCTAAACCTGACACTAGCCGTATACTAATCCCAAACCCTAATGTAAACCTAACACTAAATATAATGCTAAATATAACAATAATACGAATTCTAACCCTAACTCTAATCTTAATTCAAAGTCTAAACCCTGACCCAAACCACACCCGAACCCTGACATAACACTTCATGTAACCTGAATCCTAGGCAAAGTCCTAACATTAAAGCTAACACTAGTCTTAATCTTAACTCTAATCATAACTCCAAATTTAAACTGAAACCTAATCTTAATACTATCCTTTGACCTAACCCTAATCATAACACAAGCCCTAGTTGTAAAGCTGTCACTAACCATAGACTAGCCCTAACCCTAAATGTAATCCTAAACCTAAACATACCCCTATAGGTGAACTAACCCTAGGACTAAGCTTACTCCTTAACCTAAACATAACAGTAGGACTAATCATAATCCTAATCCTAACTCTACACCTTATCCTAAACCTAACTCTAATCCTAAACATAAATATAACCTTAAAGGTAACCTTGACCCTAATACTACACCTAACACTAACTGTAAAGCTAAACCTAAGTTTAACCTTACAAATAATCCTAGCCATACCCCTACCTTAACCCTAAAAATAACGCTAAATCTAAAGCTAAAACTTTAAGGCTAACCCTAAACATAACGCTAGTCCTAACTCTAATGTGCACCATAACTTTTTCCCTAATGCTAACCCTAAAGCTTATGCTCACCCTATGCAAAACCCTAACATTAAAACTAATGCTATCCCTAACCCTAAACCTAAACCTAAGCCTAACCATACATGGAAACCTATCCCTAGTCCTAACCTCAATCCTAACCCTAAACAAAATCATAGACCCAATCCTAACCCAACACTAATGCTAACTCTAGCCCTAACCCAAACCCTGAACCTAGCCCTAACCCTAAACACAAACTTACACCTAAGCCTAACCCTACATGTAACCCAAAACGTAACCCTACCATTAAACCTTAGTGTATTCCTAACACTAAATATAACCCTATCACCAACATAACCCAACCCACTCCAGCCCTGGTCCCAAAACTAATAGTAACCCTAACTGTAACCTAGATCTAATCCTAACACTTACCCTAATATTAATTTTTGAGCTACCCTAACCCTAGCCCTAGTGATAAACCTAACCCCAATGCTTGTTTTAACCCCAACACTAATCCTAACCCTAACCATAATCCTGGCTCTAACACCAATGTTAATCCTAAATCTATGTGTAAATTTAGACCTAACCCTACCTCTAACTCTAACACTAAACCTAACCCTCATCTTAACTGTAGCCTAGGGCTATACCTAACCCTAACTTTAGCCCTAACCCTAACCCTAAAACTAACCCTTGGCCCAGCCCTAAACCATAAACTAACCCTAACCCTAATCCTAATCCTAAACCCTAAAGTAAATCTAACACTAAACAAAACACTAAAAATAACATTAATACTAAATCTAACACTAACCCTAATCTTAATTCTAAATATAAGCCCAGACACAAATGAAGGCTAAACCTAGACCTGACACTATGCATTGCCCGAATCCTTGCACTAGCCTTACAACTCATCCTAAAAGTAGCCTTAATCCTAACTCTAATCATAACTCCAAAACTAACCTGAGACCTTGCCAGTGAGGTGAGGATTGGGGATGAGTAAGCACACCGTTTGCCAGCCCACGTCGCCCCCATTAGCCAGGGACACTCAGATGCAACGGGGAGTCTTAGGCAGAGACTCATTTATTGCAAGTGTTCCAAAGCTTATAAAGGCACCTGGAACCACCCGCCCGAGAGTGTATCTTAAGGATGGTCACGCGCTGATCATGCACTCCTCAGCAGTGCGGAAGTATTCTTCAGACTTTCAAAGCAAGCCAGGCCGGGCCCCCAGTAACTTCCTTTCGGACCTATGTAAGGTGGGGCCTTTAGGTCCCCACTTATCCCCCTTTTATTTTTATTTTAAGGCCAGACTGACTTTATTTCATGGGTTACCCACCTCATAGGCCGCTCCCTGAGGAGAGATGGTTATCTCCTTCCTCTAATCTTATGCATTTTTGCCTGTCTTAGTTTGTGTCACCTCTGATCAAGCCTTACCTGTTATTGGATCATGCACCTTGCCATGTGCATATCTTGTCTTAGGAGTACTTGTCATGGGACATCTTACTTGTCTTTGGCTAAAAATGCATCATGATTAAGGGCAGCTGCATGGGTAATGCCAGCCCGGGACAGTCTTAGTCTCTGCCTAACGCTGTTAGCCAAGCGTGGGCAACCAGAGGGGATCCTATGGGAGTCTGTAATCATGAGGAGGTGGGCCATGGCAGTTCCAAGGGTCCTCTGTTGTTGAATTACCTGGTAAAGACACTTAAAGATAAGCATTATCAAGAGAAACAAAGCAAGTCGTGGCGTAGTACAAGTTGAAATACTTCTGAGACAATGTGCCTTTTAGTCAATCAGCCAGTTCTAGAGGCTGACTGCCAATGAAGCCAAGGAACTGAGTCCTTTACCTCAGATGGATAGAAATAAAAAGATGAATTTTTTCTCATGAACAATTTTCCATGGACCATCGTGCTAGTCCGTCGGATCCTGGCCTACCCACTTAAGGTTTTTCACAGGCACCCATATTGGGTTTGAATCTCCTGTAGGGTAGACACACCCAAAGCCTAGACCCATGGTTAGCAATGGATCTGGTCTTTTCCACTGCCCGGTGATGTGATCTTTCGATCTTACCTGTACCTCAGGTCTCTGCTCTTGTCGTCCCCAATGTTTCTGAAACCGGGATTCCAACTGATTTGTTTTGAAAATTAAGAACATTAATAGTGAATAAGGCCATACCCAACTGTTGGTGGGGGCTTATTTCCCCTTTTTGTTTTTGTAATTGAATTTTTAGGTTTTGATGGTTGTGTTCTATAATGGCTTGACCTTGGGGATTGTGGAAATTCCTGTATTGTGTTGAATTCCCCAAAATGAGAAGAAATCTTGTAAATTTTTACTCACAAAACATGGTCCATTATCAGTTTTAATTCTTTGGGGCAATCCCAATGTAGCAGAAAACAAATTCATGGGCTCCTTTGTTAGTGATAAAGCAATGGCCATGAGTTCCTTGAATTGAGCTGAGCCATCACAAGTGTGGACACATCTTTTTGGTTTCTCATCTGCCCCTGGGTATACTATCACTGCAGCTCCAAATCTGCCCCCATCAGTGAAAACATTATAGGCTTTTACTAATGGCGCCTTTACAAAGAGCTGGGGGGCATCCCAACAGAGGGTGTGAAAGGAGGTCACCCGTTTATGAGGGCCATAATGACAGTCCAAATTTCCCAGGAACCCTTCCAAGGCTATGGCCACTCGGTTATTATTTCTGCAGAGCCATTCAAAATCCCTAAGCCGATAAGGGATAACAATTTTAAGAAGGTCTATGCCATAATGTCTCAGAGCTACATTACACCCTTTCTCAATCAGGTCAGCCAATTGATACATGGGTGTATAAACCCGTGGTACACCTCCCAGAGAGGCATGCACCCATTGAAGGGGCTTCCCATCCTGTGTAAGGACAGATGTCATCAAGATCTCACCAGGGAGTACCCATAACTTAAGATCTTTACTAGACGTGTCCCGGGCAAGTTGGGCACAGCCCAGGGCATCCTGTACCTCATGTAAGATGTCCAGGTGTTGAGGAGCCAGGTGAATTAGTTCTGAAGGCTGTTTCCCTACTAGCAACTGAAACAGTGTTCTTAAAATCTCAGTGGGTGTAGGTATCCAGGCTCATAGCCAATTAATTTCTCCTAATAATTTTTGTAACTCTGTCAGGGTTATGGTAGGCTTGACAGCTAGTTGTGGTTTTAAAGGACTTACTCCTTCCAAAGAGAGTATGGTTCCCAGAATTTTAAAGGGAGTAATAGTCTGTATTTTATCAGCGGATACATGGAGTCCGCCTGTGTATAGACATTTCTGAGTAATCTTATATAACTCTTCTAATTATTGGGGGCTTGGAGCTCCCAAGATTATATCATCCATATAAATGTACACAGTGGCATGTGGCAGCAAGTGAGCAGGCCCCAAAAGGGTCTTCACATAGCTTTGGCAGAATGCTGGGCTATTGGCCATACCTTGGGGTAAAACAGTCCTTTCATACCTCTCCTCAGGCATCTTAAAGTTGGCGGAAGGTACAGAGAAAGCAAATTTTTCACAATCCTGGGGTTGTAGAGAGATAGAAAAAAGTAATCTTTAATGTCTATAACTATAAGAAATAAATATGAGGAAATAGGAGGGATCCCTTTAATGTCTATAAGAAATAAATCTGAGGAAATAGCAGGGATCCAAGGCAGCCCCCTTAAGGGTGTACCCACTAGGGTCATTCTAGCATTGACTTTACACAAATCTTGAAACATTCTCCATTTGCCAGAGGCTTTCTTAATAACAAAGACAGGTGTGTTCCATGGACTTACAGAAGGCCAGATGTGGCCCAACTGTAATTATTCCTGCACAATTTCATTTAAAGCCTGTAGCTTTGTCTAAGGTAATGGCCACTGCTCCAACCATACTGGCACCCCAGGGGACCAGGGGCAGTGGCCCTTAGAATTGGGGGTGAACCCGATGCTCTTTCTTTGGGTCCCCCCTGTAATTGATATGGCAAGACAACCCTTGAGTTGCTGACTCAGGAAGCCTATCAGACTCTTCAAGATCCAAAAGGTCATCATAAAAGGCCTTGCTATCAGTGGTTATGCAGGCCTGTGCATCCTCCAAAATATATTGTCCTATGAAGATGGCGGATAGCCCTTCCACCACTAGGGGTCGCATCTCCCCTTTAGCTCCATCTGCATCCTGCCAGGTGAGCCATTCTCAAGTCTCCTCTGATGGGGTGTATCCTCCCACACCTAGTATTCGTGGCCTAGAAACTAGGTGCCATCGTGATGGGACCTCCTCCTTTCCAAGAATGGTCCTATCCGCCCCCGTGTCCACTAGGCAGCAAAATCTCCTGCCACCTATTTCAAGATGCATCTTGGGCCTTACACCAGGGATAATAGGGACTGTCCAATTTGCCATAGTTTTTTCTCCTCTCCCGATCCCTCCTCGAGGGCATTGTAAATGTAGCCGATCATGGGGAAGTCCTCCTTTTGTCAATGGGGCTGGAGGCTGCCCCCCACTTAGTTTAAAGGCTTTCCTTCAATATCAAATGTGGATTTATATTCCTTTTGCCAATGGAGCCCTTTGCGCGACCAGGGACAGGGCATAGATGGGGTTCTTTTTAATACCCCACCTCTAGGCTTAGGCCAGTTCTCTCGCTGAGGGAAATTTCTTTTAATATGGCCAGTCTGGCCACAGCCAAAACATGGACCTTCTATCCCTCTGGGCCCCATTGTTACCTGCTGATCCAAATTAAGTGAATTAAATGGCTGGGTTAAGGCATGGGTCAGAGCCTCTGTTTGTGTCTGTAAGACAGCAGCCATGGCTTTGGTTTGCCCCCTCTGGGTTTCCACTTCCAGGGAGGCAATTATCCATTGTTCCATGGACCTGTCCTTAAGGCCAGCACAGGCTATCTTGTGATTAGCATCCATACCATCCCATACCAGGAATTTAGTGAATTGCTCCCTCAACAGGCCTGGGGGTAATTTTCGTTTTAAGCTCTTCTCCACTCTGTCTATAAGCTCGTAGAGGGGTTGATTGACCAGGCTTTTGATTAATTCCTGTAAGGGGGGATTTGGTGGGCCCCTCGTGCAATTTTCTCCAAGCATTTAATCCTATGACCCTGACCTGTTCTGTATATGGGGCTGGAATGCCAGACTGTTGCTCCCCTGTGGCATAAGGGTCACTTGAACCAGTCAACATCCCCAAAGTAATGAGGACTGGTGGATTGGCACTTGCATTCCTCTCAGCCTGTATCCTGCATTCCTTCTTAAAGAGGGCACACCATTTAATATATATAGGGTTAGGAAGGACTGCTTTGTTGAGGTCCAGCCAAACCTTTGTAGTACACTGCTGATGAGCCAAGTCTTGGAGGAGAGTATCTACCCAGGGTGATCCCGGGCCTTCCTCAGCCAACACCTTTTTAATTCCTTTAAATCCTTTGCCTCCAAGGGATACCAGGAGTCAGGGCGCACACCTCCTGGGTTTACATTAATAGGATACGATTCTACCTGTGGCCTCACAGAAGCATCCTGAGCGGGGCCAGAATCCTGGAAATGAGGACAGTTTTAATGGGTTTCAGGAAGCCCTGAAGCTGGCCAGGGCATGCCCAAGGTGCTGCTTGGTACTTTAGCTGCTTTTGGATTCACTTCTGTTGCATTTCTGCCTTCTTCCTCAAACCCTTCCCATGATTCCCATGCCAGGGTTTCTGAAGGCTCGTCAGGAGGTGTCGCTAAGGGCTTAGGGCTCTGGGGCCAAAAGCATTCCTTTAAGGCCAAAATAATAGGGTAGAACTCCAGCTGTGGATCAAGCCCCAATTGAACCTCCCTTTGTCGAGCTAGACATTCCACATGTTCCCATGTATTCCCAGTAAAAACATTAGCCCTAAGTAGCCAGGGAGCCAAATGAATCGCCTCTGCCCAAAACTTTTGAGCTATGGGATCTGACACATCCAACCCCCTGCTTTTAATCATATCTCTCAGTGCTTTAAGCACTGGGTCTTCAAACCTAAAAATTGCGTTACCCATTTTTTAGGGTCTTGCTTACCCCGAACCTCTCGATTGGCCCTAATCCATTTTTGCTTCTTTCTTACTTCTTTCTTTTCTTCTTTTCACCTTCCTTCAAGTGCCACGTTGAGCGCCAGATGCCGGGGACTCGAACCCGCGAACCCCGGCGAGGTGAGGATTGGGGATGAGTAAGCACGCCATTCTCCAGCCCATGCTGCCCCCATTACTGGGCGACACTCAGACGCAATGGGGAGTCTTATTCAGGCCGAGACTCATTTATTACAAGTGTTCCAAAGCTTATAAAGGTGCCTGGAACTACCCTCCCCGAGGGTGTATCTTAAGGATGGTCATGTGCTGATCATGCACTCCTCAGCAGACTTTCCTTCAGACTTTCAAAGCAAGCCAGGCTGCACCCCCAGTAATTTCCTTTTGGACCTATGCAAGGTGGGGCCTTTAGGTCCCCACAAGACCTGAACCTAAACCTGACCCCTATATTATCTTTTGTCCTTAGCCTAACCTTAACACTAATCCTAATCCTAAAGCTGACTCTGATTCCTAGCCCCACTGTAAACTTAATCCTAACACTACCCTATTCCTATGCATAACCTTAACCATAGGCCTAAGCCTACTCCTAAACTTAAATGTAAGAGTAGGTTTAATCCTAACACTACACCAAATCCTAAACCTAACTCTCATCCTAATGCTGCCTGTAACCGGAAAACTAAATCTAAGCCCAACCCTATATGTAATGCAATCTCTAGCCCTGACCTAAATCATAACCCTAAACAAAACTCTATACCGAAACATAAACCTAACCCTAATGCTAACCCTAACTCTATTCGTAAAGCTGACTCTGACTGAACCTACACCTAACTGTAAACCTAATCCTACCACAAAACCTACCCTATATACGTAACCTTACCTTAGCTCTAAGCCTAATCCTAACCCTAAACCTAACAGGTGATCTAAAACTAATCCTAAACCTAACACTACACCTAATCCTAAACCTAACCCTATCCCTAAACCTAAACCTATCACTAACCATAATCATAACCCTAAAGCTTACCATAATACCAACATTAATCGAAAACATAAATCGAAGCCTAACCATACGTGTACGTCTAACCATAACACTAACCCCAATCCTAACCTTAAGCAAAACCCCAGTCCCAACCCTAAACCTAACCTGAATGCTAACTCTACACCAAAAATCAACCCCAAACCTAGCCCTAACCCTAAACATAAACCTACACCTAAGAATAACCCTACACATAAGCCTAAGTGTAAACCTACCACCAAACCTTAATCTAATCCTAAACCTAAATATAACCCTAGATGCAAACCTAACCCTAACCCAAACCCCAGCTGTAGTTTGAAAAATTACTGTCCTCTACTGCAATTCAAGACTCAACGCTACCACTAACAAAATTATTAATTTTTGAGCAATCCTTAATCCTAGCCTTAGCCATAAACCTAACCCAAGGCCCAAATTTAACCCTAAAACTAATCCAAATGTGATTGTAACCAATCCTAGCCCTAACCATAAACTTAATCCTAACTGAAAACTTTCACCTGAATGTGACCTTACCATAGGCTTAAGCCTAATCCTAACCCTAAACCTAACCATAGGACTAATCTTAAACCTAAACTGAACACTACACCTAATCCTTAGCCTAACCTGAACACTAATGCTAATGCTAAACCTACACCTAAACATAAGCCTAACCTTATTGTAACACTATTCATAAACCTAACCCTTATCCTCACACTAAATAAAACCTAGAAACAACTCTGAACCTAAACCTAATGCCAACTACAGCCCTAACCCAAACCCTGAATCTAGCCCTAACCCTAAACATAAACCTATGCCTAAGCCTATCCCTACACTTAACCCTAAACATAACCCTACCATAAAACGTTAGTCTAATTCTAACATTAAATATAACCCTAGAGGCAAAACTAACCCTAACACAAACCCCAGCTCTAGTCCTAAAACTGACACTAACCTTAATTTAATTCTAGGCCTATCTCTAACACTAACACTGATATTAATTTTTGACCTAACCTTAACCCAAGCCCTAGCTATAAACCTAATCCCAAACTGAGTTTAATCCTGACTCTAATCCTAACCCTAACCATATTCCTGGCTCTAACACTAATGCTAATCTTAATTCTATGTGTAACAATAGACCTAACCCTACCTCAAACCCTAACTCTGAAAGTAACCCTAACACCTGTCTTAGACTACAACTAAATCTAACCCTAACTGTAGCCCTAACCCTAACTTTCACCCTAACCATAACCATAACCCCAGCAGTAAACCTAAAACTAACCCTAATCCTATACCCCATTGTAAGCATAACACTAATACTAATTCAAACCCTAACTCTAATCTTAATTCCAAATATAAACCTTGACCCAAACCTTGCCCTAATCCAAACCCTAGACCTAACACTACATGTAATACTAGCACTAGCCCTAACACTAACCCTAAAACTAGCCTTTATCCTAACTCTAATCATATCATCAAACCTAACTTGAGAGCTAACCCTAAACCAAACCCTAATTTTATCTTTTACCTTACCCTAGCCCTAACACTAACTCTCATCAGAAAGCTGACACTAACCATACTGTGACCCTAACCCTAAATCTAATTCTAACCCTAAACTTAACAGTAGGCCTAACCTTAACCCTAAACCTAAACCTAACACTACCCTTAATCCTAAACCTAACCCTAACCCTAACCTTAACCTAACCCTAACCACAAGGTAACTGTGAACCTAACACCAGGTCTGACACAAACCCTAAGCTTAACTTAAGCCTAGATCTACAAATAATCATAGCAGTAACCCTACCTTTAACTGTAAGTCTAACCCTAACCCTAAAGCTAAACAGTGACTTAAAGCTAACCCTAAACATAATCTTAGTATCCTAACCCTAACCTGCACCATAACTTTATCTCACATCCAAACCTAAACCTAACCCTAACCATAAAGTTCAACATGACACTAATGCGAGGCCTAACACAAAACGTAAACCTAACACTAGGACTAATCCTACAAGTAATCTTAGCCATAACTCTGCTTTTAACCCTAAGCCTAACCCTACATGCAATCCTCACCTGACCTTACCAGTAAACCTTAATCAAATCCTAACACTAAATATAACCCTAGACGCAAACCAAACCCTAACCCTAAACCCGGGTCTACTCTTAAAACTAACACTAACACTAACTATAACTGTAACTCTAGACCTAACCCTAACACTAAACCTAATATTAGTTTTTGATCAAACCCTAAACCTAACTCCAGCCATTAACCTAACCCCAAACCTGACCTTAACCCTAAAATTAATCTTAAACCTAACCATAATCCTGGCTCTAACACTAATGCTAATTGTAACTTTATGTAACCCTAGACCTAACTTTATCTCTAAACCTAACATTAACTAACACTAATTGTAGCCTAGACCTAATCCAACCCTAACTGTAGCCCTAACCGTAATGCTAAACTTAGTCAAAGCCCTGGTTCTAATCCTAACCCTGACCCTAAACCTAATTTAAAACCCTAATGCAACCCTAACAGTAAACATAACACTAAAAATAACACTAATACCAATTCTAACACTAACTCTAATCTTAATTCTAAATACAAACCCTGACCCAAACCACACCCTAACCCTATCCCTAGACCCGACACATCTCATAGCCCAAATCCTAGGATTAACCATACCACTAACCCTAAAACTAATCTTAATCCTAACTGCAAAACTAACCTGAAACCTAACCCTAAACCTAATCCTAATATTATCTTTTGACCTAACCCTAACCCTAACACTATGCCTAGTCATAAAGCTGACTCTAACCCTGAACCTAATTTTAACCCTAAACCTACCCTTATACATAAGCCTTACCTAGGGCTAAGCCTAATCCCAACCTTAAATCTAACAATTGGCCTAATCCTAAACCTAAACCCAACACTACACCTAATCTTAAGCCTAACCCTAACCCTAACCGTAATGCTAAGGCCAGGCCTACACCTAAACCTGAGCTTCCCTACGTTTAACACTATCCTGAAGCCTAACTGTAACTGAAAACCTAAAGAAAACCCTAGACCCACCCTAACCTAACCCTTACACTAGCTCTAGCCCTATTCAAAACTCTGAAGCTAGCCGTTTCCCTAAACTTGTACTTACAACTAATCTTATTGCTACACTTAACACTAACATAACCCTAACACTAAACATAAATCTAACCCTAACCATAAACATAACCCTAGATGCAAACCTAACCCCAGCCCTATCCTGAAAACTAACACTAAACATAATTAACTAAAGACTTAAACCTAACATTAAACATAATATTAATTTTTGAGCTAACCCTAAATCTAGCCCTACTCTTAACCTAATCCCAACCCTAGTTTAACCCTAAAACTAATCCTAACCAAAACCATAACTAGAACTAAACTTATCTCAAATCCTAGCCCTACACATAACCCTAACATTAACCATATGCTAGATCTAAACCTAATAGTAATTGTAACCCTAACTCTAACCCTAACCCTAACTGTAAACATAGCTCTAAACTTAAAACTAACCCAACACCTAAACCTAATCCTATACCCTAATGTAAACTGAACACTAAACGTAACACTAAACATAACACTAAGGCTAATTCTAGACTTAATTCTAATGTTAATTCTAAATATGAATGGTGACCCAAATCATCCCCTAATCCAAACCCTAGAACTAACACCACACATACCCGAATCCTAGCACTAGCCCTAACATTAACCCTACAACCTGTCTTAATCTTAACTCTAATCATAACTCAAAACCTAAACTGAGACCTAACCCTAGACTTAGCCCTAATACTATCTTTGACCTTACGCTAACCATTACACTAGCCTTAGTCACAAAACTGACATTAACCATAGCCTAAACCTAACCCTAAAACTAATCCTATCATAAAACCACTCCTATACACTTCCCTAACCCTGGGCTTAAGCCTAATCCTCACCCTAAACTTAACAGGAGGACTAAGCCAAACACTACACCTAACCGTAAACCTAACACTATACCTAACCCTAAATGTAACCCTTAGCTGACAAGTAACAAAGACCTTAACACCAGTCCTAACACAAATCCTAAACCTAACCCTTCCAGTAATAGTAACCATAACCATACATTTAACCCTAAGCCTAACCCTAACCCTAAAACTAAACCTTAATCTAAAACTAACTCTAAACATAATCACAGTTATCTAACCCTAACCTTCATCTTAGTTTTATCCCTAGTCTAAACCTAAACATACCCCTAACTATAAAGGCAACTGTGTGCCTAACACTAGGCCTAACACAAAACCTAAACTTAAATTTAAGCCTAACCCTACAAGTAATCCTAGCTATAACCATAGACCCAAACCTAAACCTAACCCTAACACTAAATCTAGACCTATCCCCCAGATTGAACCTAGCCCTCACCCTAAACATAACCATACAAGGAAGCCTAACCCTACATGTAACCCTAAATGTAACCCTAGCACTAAACCTTAATCTAATCCTAACCCTAATATAACACTAGGTGCAAGCATAACCCTAACCCAAACCCCAGCTATAGTCAAAAAGGAATACTAAACCTAACTCTAACTATAGATCTTATCCTAATGTTAACACTAATATTACTTTTTGAGGTAATCCTGAACCTAGCTCTAGCCATAAACCTAACCACTACCCTAACTTTAAACCCAACATTATTCCTAATCATAACCATAATCCGTACTCTAACACTAATGTTAATCCTAACTCTATATGGAACCCTAGACCTAAACATTTCTCTAAACTTAAACCTAAACCTAACCCTCACACTAACTTTAGCCTAGCCCTAAACCTAACCTAACTCTAGCCTTAAAACCGTAACCCTAACCTTAACCCTAAACCTAACCCTAACCCTAATCCTAACCCTAACTCTAGCCCTAGCACTATTCTTAACAGTAACACTAACCCTTAACCCAACCCAAAACCTTAACTTAAACCGAACACTAAAATAACACTAAACATAACAATAGTGCTAATTCTAGCATTGACTATAATCTTAATTCTAAATATAAGCCCTGACACAAACTGTACCCTAACCCTAGCCCAAGACATAACACTACACGTAACCCAAATCCTAGCACTAGCCCTAACAATAAGCCTAAAACTAGCCTTGATTATAACCCTAATCATAACTCTAAAACTAACCTGAGACCTAACCCTAAACCTAACCATAATATTATCCTTTGAATTTATCCTTAACCATAACATTAGTCCTAGTCATAGAGCTAAGAGTAATGGTAGCCTAGCCCTAATCCTAAACCTACAGATAAGTGTGACCTGACAACATGCCTAACACAAACGCTAAACCTCAAACTAAGCCTAACCTTACAAGTAATCCTAGCCATAACCCTATGTTTAAACTTTAGACTAACCCTAACCCTAATTCTAAACCTTAACCTAATGCTAACCCTAATCATAACCCGAGTCCTATTCTTAACCAGTGCTGTAACATTTTCTCTAATTCTAACCATCAACCCAATGCTAAACCTAAACATAACCCTAAACCTAAGCCTAATGCTTACCCTAACCCTAAATCTAATCCTAAGACTAACCCTACATGTAAACCTATCCTTAACCCTAACCACAATCCTAACCCCAAACAAAACTGTAGACCAAACCCGAAACTTAACCCTAACGCTAACTCTAGCCCTAACCCAAACCCTGAACCTAGCCCTAACCCTAATTGTAAATCTACACTTAAGACTAACCCTAAAGTCAACCCTTAACATAGCCCTATCACTAAACTTGAATCTAATCCAAGCACTAAATATATCCCTACACTAAAACATAACCGTGAACCTCATCCCAGTCCTAGTTTGAAAAATAATAGTTACACTAACTGTAACTGTAACCCTAAACCTAACACTAAGGATAATTAATTTTGAAGCTAACCCTAATCCTACCCTAGCCATAAACCGAACACCAACCCAAGCTTTGAACACGACACTAATCCTAGCCATAACCATAATCCTAGCTTAAATGCTAATGCTATTCCTAACTCTATATATAACCCTAAACCTAACACTACCAATTACTCTAACCCAAAACCTAACCCTAACACTATCCATAGCGTACGCCTAAATCTCAACCAAACTGGAGCCCTAACCATAACCTTAAACCTAATGCTAAAACTAACCCTAGCCCTAGCCCTAGCCCTAAACCTGAAACTGACCCTAACCGTAAACCAAATCATAAACACTAATGTAAAACTTACATTAAACATAACAGTAAACATAGCACTAAATACAACATTAATACTAATTCTAACCCTAACTAAAATCAGAATTCTAAACATAAATCTTGACCCAAACCATAACTTAAACCTAACCCTAAACTTAAAAGTTATACATAACACGAATCCTACCACTAGCCCTAACACTAAACCTAAAACTAGTCTTAATCCTAACTATAATCATAACTGCAAGACTAACCTGAGACCTAACCCTAAATCTAACCCTAATATTATCCTTTGACCTTATCCTGACCCTAACACTAGCACTAGTCATAGGGAAGACACTAACTGTAGCCTAGCTCTAAATCTAAAATTAAACCTACCCTAAACCCACCCCATTATGTACCCTAACAGTAGGTATAAGCCTAATCCTAACCCTAAACCTAACAGTAGGCCTAATCCTAAATTTAAGGTAACACTACACCTAATCCTAATCCTAACCCAAACCATAATCCTGGCTCTAAAAGTAATGCTAATCCTAACTCTACATGTAACCCCAAACCTATCCCTACTTCTAACCACAATTTTAAACCCAACCCTAACACTAACCACCCCTAAAACTTATCCTAAGTGTAGCTGTAAACGTAACCTTAACTGTAATGCTAGCACTATCCCTAAACCTAAAACTAACCCTAACCCTAAACATAATCTTAAACCCTAATGGAAACCTAACCCCAAACGTAACAATAAACATAACACGAAATATAACACAAACACAAACTCCAGCCTTGACTTTAATCTTAACTCTAAATATAAATCCTGAACCAAACATTAATATTAGTTTTGGAGCTAACCCTAACACTAGCCCTAGCTATAAAGTTAACCCCAACCCTATCATTAACCCTAACACTAATCCTAACCCTAGGCATATACTGGCTCTAACACTAATGCTAATCCTAACTCTATATGTATTAACCCTACGTCTAACCCTAACCTGAAAACTAACCCTAACACTAACTGTAGCCTGGCCCCAACCCTGACCCTAACCCTAACCCTAATCTTAAACCTAACCATTACCCTAACCTTAACCCTAACCCTAGCCCTAGCCCTATGCCTAAAACTAACCCTAAGCCTAAACCTAAACTTTAATCCTACTATAATCCGAACACTACACGTAACACTAATCATAACACTCACACTAATTCTAACCCTAAATCTAATCTTAATTATAAATATAAACCCTGGCACAAATCATACCCTAACCCTAACACTAGACTGATACTACAGGTAGCCCAAATCCCAGCACTAGCTCTAACACTAACCCTAAAACTAGCCTTAATTGCAACTCTAATCATAACTCCAAAACTAACCTGACAACTAAACATAAACCTAGCCCTAATATTATCATTTGACCTTATCCAAATTCTAACGCTAGCTCTATTCATAAATCGGACAGTAACCGTAGACAAGCACTAACTCTAAAGCTAATCCTAATCCTAAACCTAACCCTATATGTTACCCTAAACATAGGCCTAAGCCTAATCCTAACCATAAATCTAACAGTAGACCTGATGCTAACCTTAAAACTAATGGTACACCTAATCCTATACCTAATGCTAAGCCTAAACCTAAAGGTAACTCTGACCATATCACTAGGCCTAATAGAAACCCTAAACCTAAATTTTAGCCTACACCTACAAGTAATCCCAACCATAATCCTACCTTTAAACCCAAGTCTTACATTAAGCCTAAAGTTAAACCTTAACCTAACCTAATGCTAAACATAACCCTAGTCTTAACCCTAACCTGCAGTGTAACTCTATCCCTAATCTTAACCTTAAAACTAACGCTAAAAATAAACATAACCCTAAACGTAAACCTAATGCTAACCCTAACCCTAAACCTAAGCCTAACCTTACATGTAAACCTATCTCTAACCTAACCCCAATTCTAACCCTAAATAAAAGCCTAGATCAAATCCTAAGCCTAACCTTAATGCTAACTCTAGCCCTAACCCATAACCTGAAACTAGTCCTTACCTGATCTTAAACCTACACCTATGCCTAACCCTACACATAACCCTAAGCATAACCCTAAACCTTAATCTAATGCTAGTCTTAAATATAAACTTACACTGAAACCTAACCTTAAACATAAACGCAGCCCTAGTGCGAAAACTAACACTAACCCTAACTGTAACTGTAGGCATAACACTAACAGTAGCCCTAATATTAATTTCTGAGCTAACCCTAAGCCTAGACCTAGCCATAAACCTAACCCTAAATTTAATCCTAAACCTAATCATAATCATGGCTCTAACACTAATGATAATCCTATGTCTATATATAACCGTAGACCTAACCCTACCTCTAACCCTAACCCTAAGCACGAAAATTAACAGTAGCCATAGCCTAGCCCTAACATAACTGTACCCTTAAACCTAATTCTAGCCTTAGCCCTAAAGAAAATCCTAAACCCTAAAGTAAACCAAAAATTAAGCATAACACTAAACATAACACTTATACTAATTCTAACCCTAACTCGAATCTTAATTCTAAATATAAACCCTGACCCAAACCGTTCCCTAACCCTTGACCTAAGGCTACACATAACCCAAATCATAACACTAGCCCTAACACTAAGTGAAAAACTATCCTTAATCCTAACTCCAATCATACCTCCAAAAGTATCCTGAGACCTAAATATAAACCTAACCTTAATATTGCCCTTTGACCTTACCCTAACCCTAACACTAACCCTAATCATAAAACTGACCTAACCATAGCATAGCTCTAAACTTAAACCCAAAAATAACCCTAAACCTACCACTATACCTGACACTAACCCTAGGCCTAAGCCTAATCCCAACCATAAACATAACAGCAAGCATAATCACGACCCTAAACCAAGCAATACACCTATCCTGAACCTAACCTAACCCTTAACCTAGCCCCAACCTTAAGGTAACTGTGACCCTAACATTGTATTTAACACAAACCCTGCACCTCAACAACCTAAGGCTACCCAAAAAGTAATCCTAGCCATAACCACACATTTAACCCTAAGCCTAAACATAAAGCTAAACCTTAACCTAATGCAAACCCTAAATGTAACCCTAATCCTGACCCAAATTTAACCCTAAGCCTAAACCTAAACCTAAGCCTAGCTGTACATGTAACCCTATCCCTAATCCTAACTCCAATTCAAACCCTAAACGAAACCCTAGACCCAATCTTAAACCTAACTCTAACTCTAGCCCTACTCCAAACCCTGAACCAAGCCCTAACCCAAATTATAAACCTAACCCTAACCCTAACCCTAACCCTAATCCAAGCCTAACCTTATATGTAACTCTAAATATAACCCTACCACTGAACCTTAATCTAATCCTAACCCTAAATATAACCCTAGACACCAAACTACACGTACTCCACCTCCAGGTCGTAGTTTAAAATCTAACACTAACGCTAAGTTTAACTTGGGACCTACCTAACCCTAAAAATTACCCTTAATATTAAATTTTTATTTATCCCTAAACCCAGCCCTAGCCATAAACCTAACCCTAATGCTAACTTTAGCCCTAACATTAATCCTAACCGTAACCATAACCCTGGCTCTAACACTAATGCCATCCTAAGTCTATATGTAAACCCAGACCTAACCCTACCTGTAACCATAACCCTAAATCCAACCCTAACATTAACCATCTCCTAGCCCTAAACCTAACCCTAGCTGTAGCCCAAACCTTAACCCTAACCCTATCCTTAACCCTAACCCTAACCCTAACCCTACTCCTAACCCTAATTCTAGCCTTAGCCCTAAACCTAAAAAGAACCCTGTGATGGCTAATCCTGGCTGTCAATTTGACTGGATCTGGGATTAACTGAAATGAAAGAGATCTTCTTCATTGGATCATCTGAAGCAGAAAAACTGCCCTAAATTTCGGTGTCACCTTCTGATGGAAACCCATATAAAATACCATGGCAGACGAGATTGCTTGCTTTTTGGTGCTTTCTTTCTCTTGCAAGTGAGTTCGACTTGCTGCTGTAGACTGAAGATTAGCTGATCCTTTGGAATACATCAGATCTTCAGTGCTAGATTGGGATTACTGAGATATCCAGCCTTGTGAACTGAGCTCTACTGGATTTTCAGCCTCTCCAGTCTGGTTCAGCCACTGTTGGGTTTAAAGGCAGGGTTATGTCTAGGATTACTTGTAGTGCTAGGCTTAAATTCAGGTTTAGGGATTGTGTTAGCCCTACTGTTAGGGTCACAATCGTCCTTACAATTAGGGTTAGGTTTAGGATTGGATTAAGTATAATGTTACGGTGCAGGTTAGGGTTAGGAAACTAGAATTATGTTTAGGGTTAGCCTTCGGTTAAGGTTTCACTTTAGGATTAAGGTTAGATTAGGGTTACGGTTATGGTTTGGTTTAGGATAGGTGTAGTGTTTGGTTTAGGGTTATGATTAGACCTACAGTTAGGTTTAGGGTTATGAGTAGGTTTAGGGTTAGGGCTAGGCTACACTTAGTGTCAGCTTTATGACTACAGCTAGTGTTGTGGTTATTATGAGGTCAAAGGATAATATTAGGGTTAGGGTTAGGGTTAGGTCTCAGGTTCGTTTTGGAGTTATGATTAGAGTTAGGATTAAGGCTAGTTTTAGGGAAAGTGTTAGAGCTAGTACTAGGATTGGCATTATGTGTAATGTTAGGCCTAGGATTAGGTTTAGGATATGGTTTGGGTCAGGTTTTTTTATTTAGAATTAAGATTAGATTTAAGGCTAGAATTAGTATTAGTGTTATATTTAGAATTATGTTTAGTGCTATGTTTAATATTAAGTTTATATTAGGGTTTAGGATTAGCTTTAAAATTAGGGTTAGTTTTAGGTTTAGGGCTAGGGCTAGTGTTAGGGTTAGGATTGTTAGGGTTAAGGTTAAGGTTAGGGTTAGGGTTAGGGCTACAGTTCAGGTTAGGTTTAGCTTTAGGGATAGGGTAAACATTAAACTTAAGGTTAGGTTTAAGATTAGATGTAGTGTTAGTTTTAGGGTTAGGATTAGGCTTACTATTAAGTTTAGGGTTAGGGTTAGGCTCTGGCCTGGCCTCAGGGTCATGTGTTAGGCTTAGTCCTAGGCTCAGGCTTACCATGTATGTTTAGGGTTAGGATTAGGTTTAGGGTAATGGCTAAGGCTAGTGTCAGCTTTATGACTAGGGCTAGAGTTAGTGTTAGGGTAAGGTCAAAGGATAATGGTAGAGTTAGGTTTAGGGTTAGTTCACAGGTTAGTTTTGGAATTATGATTAGAGTTAGGATTAAGAATAGTTTCAGTGTTAGTTTTAGGGCTATTGCTAGATTTCAGGTTATCTGTAGTGGTAGGTGTAGGTTTTGGGTTAGGGTAGGTTTTGGGTCAGTTTTATACTTAAAATTAAGATTAGAGTTAGGACTATAAATAGCACTAGTGTTGTGTTTAGGGTTATGTTTACTGTTAGGTTTCCATTAGGGTTTAGGACTAGGTTCAGGTTTAGGAATAGTTTTAGGTTTAGGGCTAGGGCTAATTTTAGGTTTAGGGTTAGGGTTAGGTTTAGGGTCAGGGTTAGGGTTAGGTTTAGGGTCAGGGTTAGGGTTAGGTTTAGGGTTAGGGTTAGGGTTAGGTTTAGGGTTAGGGTTGGTTAGGGCTACAGTTACGGTTAGGTTTATGGCTAGGCTCAGGTTAATGTAAGGGTTTTGTTTAGGGTTATGGTTAGACATAGGGTCAGATCTGTGGTTACATATAGAGGTAGGATTAACATTAAGTGTTAAAGTCAGGATTATGGTTAGGATTAGGATTATTGTTAGGTTTAAAAATAGGCTTGGGGTAAATTTTATGTCTAGAGTTAGGGATAGAGTTAGGGTCAAGTTTAGGGTTAGGTTCAGGGTTGATTAGGGCCACAGCTACAGTTAGGTTTATTGCTATTTTCTGGTTAAGGTTACTTTTGGGTTTAGGTTTATGGTTAGAGGTAGGGATAGGTCTGGGGTTACATATAGAGTTAGGATTAGCATTAAGTGTTAAAGTCAGGATTATTGTTAGGGTTAGGATTATTGTTAGGTTTAAAGCTAGGCTTGGGGTTTTATGTCTAGAATTAGGGTTATGGTTAGGGTCAGGGTTAGGGTAGGGGTTACAGCTACAGTTAGGGTTAGGCTTAGGACTAGGCTAAGGTTTGTGTTAGGGTCAGGTTTAGGGTTGGTTTAGAAGTAGGGTTAAGTCTTGGGTGATATATAAAGTGAAGATTAGCATTAGTGTTAGAGCCCTGATTATGTGTAGGGTTAAGATTAGTGTTAGGGTTAAAGCTGAGGTTGGGGTTAAGTTTATGCCTAGGGCTAGAGCTAGGACTATCTTGAAAATTAGTATTAGTGTTAGTGCTAGAATTAGGTCTAGATTTACCATTAGGGCTAGTTTTAGTTTTCAAACTAGGTCTGGGCTTATGGTTAGCGATAGGTATACATGTAGGGTTAGGTTTTGGTTTAGGTTTAGGGTTAGTGATAGCATATTATTTAGGGTTATGCTTATGTTTAGGTTTAGCTTTAGGTTTAGGGTTAGGATTAGAAAAAAATTTCAATGTGCATTAGTGTTAGGACTAGGGTTAGATTTTGGGTGAGGGTTAGGCTTAGGGTTAAAGGTAGGTTTATGGTTAGGGTTACTTTTAGGGTTAGATTTAGGTTTAGCTTTAGGGTTTATGTTAGGCCTAGAGTTAGGGCCATCATTACTTTTTGGGTTAGGGTTAAGTTTAGGTTAGAGTTAGGGTTAATTTAGGATTAGACGTAGTGTTAGGTTTAGGGTTAAGATTAGGCTTAGGCCTAGTGTTAGGGTCATATATAGGGATAGGTTTAGGGTTAGGATTATGTTTAGGTTTATGTCTAGCCTATAGTTACTGTCAGCATTATGACAAAGGCTAGTTAAGGTAAGGTGTAAGGATAATACTAGGATTAGGTTTAAGGTTAAGTCTCAGATTAGTTTTGGAGTTCTGATTACTGTTAGAATTAAGGCTAGTTTTAGGGTTAGTGTTAGAGTTAGTGCTGGGATTCGGGTTCCCTGTAGTGTTAGGTCTTTGGTTGGGGTTAGGGAATGATTTGGTTCAGGGTTTATTTTAGAATTAAGTTTAAAGTTAGGGTTAGAATTAGTATTAGTGTTATGTTTAGTGTTAGGTTTATATTAGGGTTTAGGATTAGAACAGGCTTAGTGCTATTTTTAGGGTTAGGGCTAGTGTTACAGTTAGTGTTAGGGTAAGGGTTAGGGTTATAGTTAGGGCAACAGTTAGGGTTAGGTTCATGCTTAGGCTACGATTAGTTCTAGGGTTAAGTTTAAATTTAGCATTAGAGGTAGGGATAGGTCTAGGGTTACATATAGAGTTAGGATTAGTATTAGTGTTAGAGCCAGGATTATAGATAGTGTGAGGATTATTGTCAGGTTTAAAGCTAGTGTTCAGATTAGGTTTATTGCCAAATCTAGGGTTTGGTTTAGCTGCTCAAAAATTAATATTAAGTTTAGTATAAGTTTTAGGTATGGAGTTACTGTTAGGGTTAGTGTGAGTTTTTGGACCATGGCTGGGGTTAGGTTAGGGTTATGTTTGTGTCTAGATTTATATTTAGGGTTAGAATTAGATTAAGGTTTAGTGGAAGAGTTACATTTAGTGGAGGGTTAGGCTTAGGTATAGGTTTACAGCTAGGGTTAGGACTAGGTTCAGAGTTTGGGTTAGGAGTAGAGTTAGCATTAGGTTTAGGTTTAGCTTTGGTTCTATGGTTTTTGTTTAGGGTTAGAAATGGGGTTAGGGGTAGGGCAAGTATTACATGTAGGGTTAGGCTTAGGTTTAGGTTTAGGTTTGGGTTAGGGTTAGGGTTAGCATTAGCGTTAGGATTAAGTTTATGTTTAGGGTTAGTGTTAGGTTTAGGATTAAGTTAGTGATCAAGCTACATTACTAGTTAGGGTTAGGAAACTAGGGTAATGTTTAAGGTTAGCATTAGGGTAAGGTTTAGCTTTTGGGTTAGGGGTAGACTTAGGCTTAAAGGTAGGGTTATGGACAGGATTACTTGAAAGTTAGCCATAGGTTTAGGTTTAAGGTTTGTGTTAGGCCTAGTTTTAGGGTCACGGTTACCTTTAGGTTTAGGGTTAGGACAGGTTGAGGATTAGGTATAGTGTCAGGTTTATGGTAATGATTTGGCCTACTGCTAGGTTTAGGGATAGGATTAGGTTTAGGGTTAGGGCTAGGCTATGGTTAATGTCAGATTCATTACTAGGGCTAGTGTTAGGATTAGGGTAACATCAAAGGATAATGTTGGGGTCAGGTTTAGGGTAAAAGTCTCAAGTTACTTTTGGAGTTATAATTTGAGTTATGGTTATGGCTAGTTTTAGGGTTAGGGCTACAGGTAGGGTAAGGTTTAGGGCTAGGCTAAGGTTAGTGTTAGGGTTGGGTTTAGGGTTATAGTTAGAGGTAGGGTTAGGCCTGGGGTTATATAGTGTTAGGATTCGCATTAGTCTTAGAGTCAGGATAATGGTTATGGTTAGGATTGATATGAAGGTTAAATCTAGGGGTGGCGTTAGGTTTATGGCTAGGGCTAGGGTTAAGATTAGCTCAAAAATTAATATTAGCATAAGTGTTAGCATTAGGTCTTGAGTTACAGTTAGGGTTAGTATTAGTATTTGAACCAGTGCTGGGAGTGGGCTAGTGTTAAGTTGGCATCTAGGGTTATATTTAGGGTTAGGATTAGATTAAAGTTTGGTACTGGGGTTATGTTTAGGGTTACATTTATGAAAAGGCTTAGGTGTACATTTATGATTAGGGTTAGGGCTACATTCAGGGTTTGGATTAGGGCTAGAGTTAGTGTCAGTGTTAGGTTTAGGATTCCGTCTAAATTTTGTTTATGGTTGTGATTGGGGTCGGGCTTAGGGATGGGGTTATGTGTATGGTTAGGGTTAGAATTAGGTTTAGGGTTAGGGTTAGTATAAGGGTTAAGGTTAGTGTTATGTTTAGAATTAGCATTAGGTTTAGGGTTAGGGTTAGGGATAAATTTACTGTGTGGATTAGGGTTAGACTACGATTATATTGAGGGTTAGTGTTAGTTTAAGTTTTAGCTTTAGGGTTAGAATTAGGGTTAGTTTTAATGGTAGAGTTATGGTAGGATTACTTGTAGAGGCTTAGTTTTAGGGTTAGAGCTTGTGTTAGGCTTTGTGTTTGCGTCACAGTTACATTTAGGGTCAGGATCAGGTTTAGGTTCAAGGTTAGGGTTAGGTTTAGGATTAGGTATAGTGTTAGTTTTAGGGTTAGGATTAGGCATTCTGTTGGGTTCAGATTACACTTAGGCCTAAGATTTTAGTCACATGTAGGGGTAAGTTTAGGGTTAGTATTAGTTTTAGGGTTAGAGTTCTGCTACAGTTACTGTCAGCCTTATGACTAGGACTACTGTTAAGTTTAGTGTAAGGTCAAAAGATAATATTAAGTTTAGGTTTAGGGTTTTGTCTTAGGTTAGTTTTGGATGATTAGAGTTAAGATTAAGGCTAATTTTAGGGTTAGTGTTAGTGCTAGTGCTAGGATTCAGTTTATGTGTAGCATTAAGTCTAGGGATAGGGTTAGGGTATGGTTTGGGTCAGGCTTTTTATCTAGAATTAAGATTAGAGTTAGGGTCAGAATTGGTATTAGTGTTATGTTAATGCTATGTTAAGTACTATGTTTAGTGTAAGCTTTACAGTAGGGTTTCAGGTTAGAGTTATGGTTAGGGTTAGTTTTAGGTTTAGGGCTAGCAATAGGGTTAGGGTTAGGGTTAGGTTTAGGGCTACAGTTAGGGTTAGGTTTATTGCTAGGCTAAGGTTAGTGTTTGGGTTATGTTTAGGTTTAGAATCAGAGGTAGGTTTAGGTCTAGGATTACATACAGATTTAGGATTAGCATTAGTGTTAGAGCCAGGATTACGGTTAGAGTCAGGACTATTGTTACAGTTAAAAGTAAGGTATCAATTATGGTTATGGCTAGGGCTATGGTCACGATTACTTCCAAAATTATTATTATGGTTAGTGTTGAAGCTAGGTCTAGAGTGACAGTTAAGGTTAGTGTTAGTTTTCGCACTAGTCCTGGCGATAATATTAGGGTTAGGTTTGCCTCTATGGTTATATTTTGAGTTAAGATTAGATTAAGGTTTAGTTCAGGGTTACATTTAAGGTTACACTTGGCTAGGTTTACATTTAGAGTAAGGCTAGGATCAGGGTTTGTGTTAGGGTAGAGTTAGCACAAGGGTTAAGTTTAGGGTTGGGTCTAGGGTTTTGTTTAGGGTTAAGATTAAGGTTATGGTTAGGGATAGTTTTACATGTAGAGTTATGGTTATAGTTATAGTTAAGTTTAGGGTTAGCATTAGGTTTAGGATTACTATTAGGGATAAAGTTACCTTTTGGGTTAGGGTTAGTATACTAGGGTTATGTTTAAGGTTATCCATAGGGTAAGGTTTAGCTTAAAGGTTAGGGTTAGGCTTAAGTTTAATGGTAGGATTATTACTGGGATTACTTGTAGGTTAGGTTTAGGTTGAGGTTTATATTTTCTGTTAGGCCTAGTGATAGAGTCATGTTTACCTTTACAGGTAGGTTTATGTTTAGGGTTATATTTATGCATAAGGTACAGTGCTGATTATTGTTAAGATATTACTGTTATGTTTAGAGTTAGCTTTAGGTTAAAGCTTAGCTTTAGGGTTAGTTTGAGGCTTGGCTTAAAGGTAGAATTATGGCTAGGTTTATCTGTACAGTTAGGCTAATTTTAGGTTTAGGGTTTGTGTTAGGCCTAGTGTTAGGGTGACAGTTACCTTTCAGGTTAAGCTTAGGTTTAGGTTAGGGTTAGGGTTTTCTTGTAGGATTAGGTGTTATGTTAGGTTCAGGGTTAGATTGATACTTAGGCCTAGGGTTAGGTTCACATATAGGCATAGGTTCAGATTTAGGATTACATTTAATGTTAGGGTTAGGCTACGGTTAGTGTCAGTTTTATCACTAGGTCTAGAGTTAGGGTTAGTGTAAGGGCAAAGGATAATGTTAGGGTTAGGTTTAAGGTTAAGGCTAGTATTACACTTAGTGTTAGAGCTAGTGCTTGGATTCTGGTTACATGCAATGTTAGGTCTAGTTTTAGGTTTGGGGTATGGTTTGCGTTCAGTGTATATATTTAGAATTAAGATTAGAGTTAGGGTTAGAATCAGGATTAGTGTTATGTTTAGTTGTAACATTTACCTTAGGGTTTAGTATTAGTTTTAGGATTACGGTTAGTTTAAGGATTAGGGCTAGGGTTAGTGTTAGGGTTAGCTTTATGGTTAAGACTACAGTTAGGGTTAGGTTTAGGAATAAATGTAGGGTTATGGCTAGGATTACTTGTAGGTTTAGGCTTAGTTTAGGTTTAGTGTTTGTGTTAGGCCTTGTTTTAGGGTCACGGTTACACTTAGGATATGTGTTAGTGTTAGGGCTAGTGCTAGGATTCAGGTTATATGTAGTGTTAAGTTAGGGTTCGGTTTCAGTCAGGTTATATATTTAGAATTAAGATTAGAGCTAGGGTTAGAATTTGTATTAGTGTTATGTTTAGTGTTAAGTATTATATTTTGTGTTAGCTTTACATTAAGTTTTAGGATTAGGTTTAGTGTTAGGGTTAGGGTTAGTTTTAGGTTTAGGGCTAGCACTAAGGTTGGTGTTAGTATTATGTTTAGGTTTAGGGTTAAAGGTAGGGTTAGGTCTAGGGTTATGTATTGTTGGGAGCTATTAATGTAAGCACAGCCATTATGTCCATCGAGCTGTGGCAGGCTTGCTTATTTACTTTATGACCTTTCACCTTGACTCAAGCGTTTGTGTTTTACACACAAACACTGAATTGTTCTGTCAAGTCAGGAGGGATGTGCTGATAATTTAGGGAAGATGGTTAATTGGTGGAATTCACTACAAGTATTTGACCATTCTTTAACCCTCAGATAAAGGTGTTAAAAAAGAGCTGTTGAAGCTAATTGAGCTAAGTAAACTGTGGCTGTCTGATGTTCTGCTGTATAAGAAGGCTGAGCTAAAATAAACCGGGGCTGCAGTCTCTACTGACAGTCCTCCCAAGTATCTTTTCTGTCTCTCTTGTTTTTCTTTCAATCCTCACTCCCCCTTTCAGGTGCTGTTCATCTAAGGCCGGCTGGCACCGGCAATGTATAGAGTTAGGATTTGCATTAGTGTTAGAGGCAGGATTACCATTCGGGTTAGGATTATGGTTGCTGTTAAAGCTAGAGTTGGCTTCAGGTTTATGGCTAGAGCCTGGATTAGGGTTAGCTCAAAAATTAATATTAGGTTTAGTATTACATTTAGGTCTAGAGTTAAATTAGAATTATTGTTAGTTTTTGGACTAGGTCAGGAATCAGGGTTAGGGTTATGTTTAGGATTAACTGCAGTGTTGGGTTTCATGGAAGGCTCAGGCCTACTGTTAGGTTTAGGGTTAGGATTAGGTT
Source organism: Nannospalax galili (assembly GCF_000622305.1). Classification (NCBI taxonomy): domain Eukaryota; kingdom Metazoa; phylum Chordata; class Mammalia; order Rodentia; family Spalacidae; genus Nannospalax; species Nannospalax galili. The sequence continues at coordinate 400,792 of NW_008356761.1, forward strand.
TAGGGCTAGGGTTTTGGGTAGGTTTAAGGATAGAATTGGTGTTAGGATTCTGCTACTGTTAGTGTCAGCTAGTGTTAGGGTAAGGGTAAGATCAAAGTTAATATCAGGGTTAGGTTTAGGGTTAGGGCTAGGCTACAGTAAGAGTTAGGGTTAGGTTGAGTGGTAGGGTTACAGGTAGTTTTAGGTTAGGGTTACATGCAGAGTTAGGATTAACTAATGTTAGTTAATTAACATTAGGGTTTTACAGCTATGATTACGGTTACAGTGTTAGTGTTAAATCTAGGGTTGGGTTAGCTTTATAGCTAGGGCTAGGGTTAGAGTTAGTTCAAAGATTAATATTAGGTTTGCTTTTAAGGTTAGGGCTAGGGTTAGAGTTAAGGTTATTCTTAGGTTTTGGACTAGGGCCAGAGTTTGTGTTTGGGTAAGGTTTACCTCTAGGCTTATATTTATGGTTAGAATTAGATTAAGGTTTACTGGCAGGGTTACATTTAGGATTATGTGAAGGGATAGGCTAAGGTGTAGGTTTACGTTTAGATTTAGTGCTACATTCAGTGTTTGGTTTAGGGCAAGAGGTACCAATAAGGGTAAGTTTCGATTTGGCCCTAGGGTTTTGTTTAGGGTTAGGATTTGTGTTAGGGTTCAGGATAAGGTTACATATAGGATTAGGCTTAATTTAGGTTTCGGGTTAGGTTTAGCATTAGGGTTAGGGTTATGTTTAATGTTAGGATTAGGGATAAAGCTAAGGGTTGATTAAGGTTATGACCAGGGTTATGTTTAGGGTTTAGGTTAAGTTAAGGTTTAGCTTTAGGGTTAGGGTTAATCTTAAGATTAAAGTCTGGGTTTCAGCTAGGTCTGCTTGTGGGTTTAGGCTTAGATTTAGGTTTAGGTTTTGTATTAGGCCTAGTGTTAGAGTCATGGTTACCTTTCGGGTTAGGCTTAGGTTTAGTGGTAGGGTTTGGTTTACGTTTTGGATTAGGTATAGTGTTAGGTTTAGGCCTACTATTAGGTTTAGGGTTAGGATTAGGCTTAGGTCTAGGGTAAGGTTCACTTATACAGGTAGGTTTAGGGTTAGGATTAGGTTTGGGTTAGGACCAGGCTTTGGTTAGAATCAGTTTAATAACTAGTGGGAGTGTTAGGGTTGGGGGGCAAAGGATAATATTAGGGTTAGGTTTAGGGTCATGTCTCAGGTTAGTTTTGCAGTTATGATTAGCATTAGGTTTAAGGCTAGTTTTAGGGTTAGTGGTAAGGCTAGTGCCAGGATTCGTTCTATGTGTGGTGTCAGGTCAAGAGTTAGAATTATGATATGGTTTGCGTAAGGATTCATATCTAGAATTAAGATTAGATTTATGGTGAGATTTATTTTAGTGTTATGTTTAGTGCTGTGTTTAGTGTTAGGGTTGCATTAGAGTTTAGGATTAGGTTTAGGGTTAGGATTAGTTTTGAGTTTAGGGCTTGGGGTAGGGTTAGGATTAGGGTTAGGCCTAGGCTATGGTTAGTGTTGAGGTTAAGTTTAGGGCTAGTTTTAGAGGTATGATTAGGTCTAGGTTTGCCTATGGAGTCAGGATTAGCATTACCGTTAAAGCCAGGATTATGGTTAGGCTTAGGGTAAAGTTGGAGTTAAAGCCAGTATTGGGGTTAGGTTTATCACTAGGGTTTGGGTTAGGGTTAGCTCAAAAATTAATAATAGGGTTAATGTTAGGGTTAGGTCTAGGGTTGGTGCCAGGGTTTGCATTACATGAAGTGTCAGGTCTTGGATTAGGGTTCGGGTACAGTTTTGGTCAGGATTTTTATTTAGAATTAAGATTAGAGTTAGGGTCAGAATTAGTGTTAGTGTTAAGTTTAATGTTATGTTTATATTAGGGTTTAGGATTAGATTTACTTTTAATGTTAGTTTTAGCTTTAGGGATAGGGTTAGCCTTAGTGTTAGGGTTAGCATTAGGGTTAGGTTTAGAGTTAGGTTTCAGGTTAGGGTTACACGTAAGTTCAGGTTTAGGGTGATGGTATGGTTATTGTTAGGGTTGGGTTTAGTGTTACAGTGAGAGGAATGCTTAGGTCTGGTGCTGTACATTGAATTATGGTTAGAATTAGTGTTATAACCAGGGTTATGGTTTGGGTTAGGATTAGTGGTAAGGTTAAAGTTAGGTTTAGGGTTATGGCTTGGGCTAAGGCTATGGTTAGCTCAAAAATTTATATTAAGTTTAGTGTTACGGTTAGGTCTAGAGTGACAGGGTAGTGTCAATTTTTGGAGTAGGGTTGGGGGTGGTTTAGTGTTAGGTGGATGGTTAGGGAAATTTGGAGGATTAGGATTAGATGTAGGTTTAGTGGTTCAGGTACATTTAAGGTTACTTAAAAGGTTAGGCTTAGGTGTAACTTTAGGTTTAAAATTAGGGCTACGTTCAAGGTTGTTGAAGGCTAGACTTAGCGTTAGGGTTAGGTTAAGAATTGGGTCTAGGTGCCAGAAACTGCCCAGGTCTGGCCTCCCTCTGGCCTCTCTCTGACAGACGGTCTGAGAATACAGAGGATTTCCTGAGAGGCCCCAGATCCTACCTCCACATGTTGGGGAGATTCCCATGATTGTGCCATAGCCATCCCCCTACCTAGGATTATGTGAGGCCCCTCCCAAGGACCCAGTGCAGATCTGGATTTGGTAGGTTAAGGCTGAGATCCTAGCAGAGATCATGAGTACATGGCCTCTGTCCTCCATTATGTAGAAGCTCTTATATCAGTAGACCACCAGAGAGTGTCCAGTTCTGGTCTCCCTCTTGTATCTCTGAAAAAGGGGTTGAGAATGCAGGGGACTACCTGAGAGCCCAGGGGATCCTGCCCCCATATAGTGGTGAGCTTTCCTTAATTGAGCAATCCCCATCCTCCTCCCTGTGTTTTTTGAGGACCCTCCCAAAGTCCCAGGGTAGATCTGACTTTGGTAAGGTAAGGCTGAGATCTTAGCAGACAACTTGAGAGTGTGGACTGCTTGAGCGTGCCCAGATCCTGCCTCCACTTGGTGAAGGAAGCCTGAGTTTACCTGACTGGAGCCTGAATTGGGCTTCTGTGGGTACTCCAGAATAGCTTATCTGGCACCATCAGTTACCTCCAAATTGAACCTGAGAGAACCTGAACCCTGTCACAACCAGTTTTACATAACCAATGAAAAAGGATCTAGGGACCTGGATAATACAAGCAGAAGCATACTTCATCTTAATTCTCTCAGAATCATAAACAACAAAAGAAATTCACATGCCAAGATCACAGAAAAACAATAACAAAATGGAAAGCCAAAACATTATGTCCCCACCAAACTCCACCCATCCTGGAGAAGAGTTCTACAAGGAGAACCCCCCTAGGGATAACCCAGGACACTGAATTTAAAAGAACAACCATAAACATGATCAAGGACTTCAACGAATTTAAAGAACACATGAACAAACAAATCAAAGAGGTAAAAGAAGATAGGGATAAACTGAATGAATGAATTCACAAAAGAGATAGAAACATTGATGAAAACTCAGACAGAAATGAAGACCAAAGTAGTACAAAACCAAATAAGCCAACTTGAAAAAAACAGGGGAAAGCCTCACCACTAGAATGAAAGAAATGGGAAATAGAATATCAACACTGATTGATAAAGTTCAAGAACTGGACCACTCAAAGATTATGGAACATTTAAAAATCCACAGGAATGGAATATGCAAGAGAAGTGGGACACCATGAAAAGACCAAATCTATGGATCATAGGAATAGAGGAAGAAGAAGAATTTCAGGTTAATGGTTTTGACGTGATCTTAAACAGGATTGTAGAAGAGAATTTCCAGAAATTAAGGAAAGACATCCCATACAAATACAGGAAGCACATAGAACCC
>NW_008356761.1:405733-418459 GCF_000622305.1 Nannospalax galili
AAAGTACACTTTCTACTCAGCCCCTCATGGAACTCTTTCAAACATTGATCACATACTGGGCCACAAAACAAACCTCAACAAATACTAAACAAGTGAAATAATCTCATGCATTCTGTCAGACCACAATGCAATAAATCTCAAAATAAACACTGGACAAACCCTAATCACTATGAAGCCATGGAGATTAAACAACACACTTCTAAACGAGTGAGTCAAAGGAGAAATTAAGGAAGAAACAAAAGAATTCCTGGAATAACACAAAAAGGACCATACAACACAACACAAAATCTGGGACCCATTAAAAGCTGTCCTAAGAGGGAAGTTTATTGCTCTAAGTGCCTACGTTAAAAAGTTACAAAGAGCCCAAACAAATGACTTAACTCTACAACTCAAGACCCTGAAAAGACAAGAAGAAATGAAAGCCAAACCCAGTAGAAGAGAAGAAATAACAAATATCAGAGCAGAAGTTAATGAAATAAAAACAAAGAAAACAATAGAAAGAATCAATGAATCTAAGAGCTGGTTCTCTGAAAAGCTAAACAAGATAGACAGACCCTTATCCCAGTTAACCCAAAGAAATAAAAAGCAAATCCAAATCAAGAAAATCAGAGGTGAAAGGAGAAACATCCCAATAGACACACAAAAGAGAGACCATTATATGGAAATATTTTTAAAAAATTATACACTACCAAATTTGAAAATCTAAAAGAAGTGGATGGATATGTAAAATCATGGGACCCACCAAAGTTAAATCAAGATGAGTTCAACAGAATAAACATACCCATAACATATGAGGAAATTGAAACAGTAATACAAAGCCTCCCAACTAAAAAATCCTAGGCCCAGATGGAATTACAGCAGAATTCTACCAGACATTTAAAGAAGACCTTCAACCAATACTACTTAAATTACTCAAAACGATAGAAACAGAGGGAGAACTCCCAAATTTCTTCTATTAAGCCACCATCACTCTAATACCCAAATCAAGGGAAGACACAAACAAAAAAGAAAAATGTAGACCCAAATCCTTAATGAACATAGATGCAAAAATTCTCAACAAAATACTTTCAAACTGCATACAGACACACATAAAAAAGAATATTCACAATGATCAAGTGGGCTTTATCCCAGAAATGCAGGGATGGTTCAATATATGCATGTTAATAAACATCATTAATCATAAAAATTGACTCATGGACAAAACCACATTTTCATCTCAACAGATGCAGAAAAGGCTTCAAACAAAATTCAGCTTGTATTTATGTTGAAAGTCCTAGAGGGAATTGGTCTGGAGGGAATGCACCTGAACATAATTAAAGCTCTATACAACAAACCCACAGCCAACATCATTCTAAATGGAGAAAAACCAGAAGCATTCCCATTGAAATTAGGAACACTTACAAGGATGTCCAATATCTCCACTCCTTTTCAACATAGTGCCTGAAAATCTTTCTAGAGCAATAAGACAGGAGAAGCAGATTAAAGGATTACTAATTGGAAAAGAACAAGTCAAACTATCACTTTTTGCAAATGATATGATAATATACCTAAGAGATCCCAAAAATTCCACCAGAAAAGTCCTAGAACTGATCAACACTTTCAGTATAGTGGCAGGTTATAAAATCAATCTACAAAAACCAGTAGCTTTTCTATATACCAGTAACAAGCAATTGGAGAAAGAATACAGGGAAATACTCCCATTCACGCTAGCTGAAAAAAAAATCTTGGGATAAATCTGACCAAAGATCTCTATAATGAAAATTTTAAATCATTAAAGATATTTAGGAAGACGCCAGGAGATGGAAAGACCTCCACGTTCATGGATTGGAACATCTGACAGGGATTTAACATCCAGAATATATGAAGAACTCATAAAACAAAGTATTGAGAAACCAAATGACGCAAATAAAATGTGGGTGAAAGATTTAAACAGAGTTCTCAAATGAAGAAATAAAGATGGCTAAGAAACACCTCAAAAGTGTTTAACATCTTTAGTAATTAGGGAAATGCAAATAAAACCACCCTATGGTATCACCTTACACCATTCAGCTGCTAGAATCAAGAGAACAAATTATACCAAATGCTGGCAAGGATGTGCAGGAAGGGGAACGCTCATTCACTGTTGTTCAGATTGAAAACTCATTCAACCTCTATGGAAAACAGGGTGGAGAACTCTTAGAAAACTAAAATGAACCTACCATATGACCCGGCTATACCACTCCTTAGCAAACACACAAAGGACTCATCCTATTGTAGAGACACTTGTACAACGATGTTTGTTGCTACTCTTTTCACAATACCTAAGAGACAGAAGCAAACTAAATGCCCTTTAGCTGACGAGTGGTTAACAAAATGTGGTATATTTCCTCAATGGAGTTCTATTCAGCAGTAAAGAAAGATGAAATAATGAAATTTGCAGGTAAATGGGTGGATCTAGAAACTGTTAATATAATAAGTGAAGTAACACAGACTCAGATAAACAAATGACATATGTTCTCCCTCATATATGTATCTTAGCTCCAAATCATATTAAATTCCAGGTCCTTTTAATAAAACGATGCTATACAGCAGTCCCTTCTGCATGAAATAACAGCTACCCTCATCACTTCAGCCAAGCCTGATCGCTAAACATTGTCACAATTGGACTTGTTGATGGCTGTGCTCATTCACTAAGGGACGGCCAAACAGGGTCATTGGACCTCACTGCATTATCCAGCCACTATTCCTATCCAACTGAACGTAATTTGAGCCTAATCACACATGGCCTCCTGGTTTAGCAGAGCGCTAAAGTATAGAATCTGGGGAAGGAAAGGAACCCATGCTGTGAACCCATATCCCATGCTGTGCAAAGCCTTTCCAGTGTGCATACCCTCATGTCATACATACACCTCAGCAACCTCTTAGTTGTCTCGGTGAGTAAGCTCAATAAATTCATTGGTTCCCCAGTAAAACGTTAATCAAACATTGGCTCAACACTAGAACCTTGAAAGGGAATAAGCATTGCTTACTATCCCCAGGAAAAGAAGCCTCACAACAGATGGAAAATGTATTTGTTAATGGTATTGTGTCTCATAATTATTTTTAAAAAGTAAATGATATAGTAAAAGATGTTAAAAGATGTGGGAATGGAGATATTTTCTAAAATAGAAAAAATGAGAAAGACTAAGCAAGTGATGAAGGTCTGTTTAGGTTTGTTATGATATATAAAGGATGAGACAAAAAATAATATACACATAATTTTAAAATGTCTATGGTCATAGTTTAGTCAATGAGGTTAAGTAATAAAATAAATATCTAGTCAAAGTTTATCTCAGAATATTTGGTTTTGTTTTTTTTTTTTAACCCAAGCATTATCTACATAGCACACGACAATTAAAAGTACAAGACTGGTGGAACTAACCTTATTGGATTTTAACAGCCATAATTTGAGGCCTAAACTAATGAGGTCAGAGGGATTTAAAGGACAGGTTTTGCCCCGTGACCTCCAAGGTCATCTAGTTCCAGGCGACTATGGAACCTCTTTCAAAATGTCCTGTAACTGTGGTGAGTCACCTCTCCTGTTGTTCAGGGAGGCCATGGAGACCCCACAAGATGGACTTGAACCAGTGTGCAGTCTACAAAGAGCAGGGTCAACTTAGAGGAAACATCTCATTCATGTTTCCAAGAGAAGCCAGACATGGTCAAGCAGGACCCTTGACTTATATTCCCATAGATGGAACTGGTAAAAGAATGGAGCCCGGAGTTCCTCCCATGGCTAGGCTATGGTTAGTTTTAGGGTTACATGTATGTTTAGGGTTATGTTAGGATTAGGTCTAAGGTTACATATACAGTTAGGATTCGAATTAGTGTTAGAAGCAGGATTATGGTTAGGGTTAGGATCAGTGTTAGGGTTCAAGCTAGGGTTTGGGTTAGGTTTATGGATAGGGCAATGCATAGGGTAGGCTCAAAAATTAATATTAGTGTTAGTGTTAGGACTAGGTCTAGATTTACAGATAAGTTTAGTGTTTGTTTTTGGACTAGGTCTGGGGTGGGTTAGGGTCAGGTTTGTGTCTGTGGTTATATTTAGGGTTAGGATTAGATTAAGGTTTAGTCCTAGGGTTGCTTTTAGGGTCATATGGAGGTTGAGGCTTAGGTGTAGGTTTAGGTTTAGGGTTAGGGCTAGGTTCAGGGTTTGGGTTAGGCCCAGTGTTTTGGTCACGGTTACCTCATGGCTACAGTTAGGTTTAATGTTAGAGTTAGGGTTTTGTACAGGATAGGTATAGTGTTTAGTTTAGTTACAATTAGGCCTACTGTTAGGTTTAGGGGTAGGATTAGGTTTAGGATTAGGGCTAGGCTGTGCTTAGTGTCAGATTTATGACTAGGGCTAGTGTTATGGGTAGGGTAAGATCAAGGGAAGTATGACAGCTATGTTTAGGTCTCAGGTTAGTTTTGGTGTTATGATTAGAGTTAGGATTAAGGCTAGTTTTATGGTTAATGTTAGGGCTAGTGTTAGCATTCGGGTTACATATAGTGATAAGTGTAATGTCAGAGTTAGGGCACAGTTTGGGGTAGGGTTTATATTTGGAATTAAGATTAGATTAGTATTATTGTTAGAATTAGTATTAGGGTTATGTTTTGTGTTATGTTTTATTTTATGTTTAGTATTCAGTTTACATTAGTGTTTAGAATTAGGTTTAGAGTGAATGTTAGTTTTAGGTTTAGCACTGGGACTAGGGTTAGGGTTAGGGTTTGGGTTAAGGTTAATTTTAGAGCTAGTTAGGTTTAGATTCAGGCCTAGGCTATGATCAGTGTTAGGGCTAGGTTTAGGGTTAGGATTAGAGTTAGGATTATGTCTAGGATTACATATAGAGTTAAGATTAGCATTAGTGTTAGAGACATTTTCATTTTTAGTGTTAGGATTAGTGTTAGAGTTAAAGCTAGGTTGAGGTCAGGTTCATGGCTAGGGCTAAGTTTAGGGTTAGCTGAAAAATTAATATTAGTGCTAGAGTTAGGGTTAGGTCTAGAGGTATTGTTAGGGTCAGTGTTAGTTTTGGATTATGGCTAGGGTATGGGTTAGGGTTATGTTTGAATCTAGGTTTATACTTAGGATTAGGATTAGATTTAAGGTTTAGTGATAGTGTTATGTTCAGGGTTATGATGAGGGTCAGGCTTACGTGTAGGTTTATGATTAGGGCTAGGTTCAGGGTTTGGTTTAGGACTATATGTAGCATTAGGGTTAGGTTTAGGGTTATGCTGAGGTTTAGCATTAGGTTTAGGGTTAGGATTAGGGATGAATTTATGGTGTTGGTTAGGGTTAGGAGTAGGGTTATGTTTAGGGTTAGTGTTAGGTTTAGCTTTAAGGTTAGGGTTAGGGTGAGGTTTGAAGGTATTTTTATTGCTATGATTACTGGCAGTTTTAGGCTTAGGTTTAGTTTAGGCTTTGTTTTGGGCCTTGTGTTAGGATCACGTTTACCTTTCAGGTTAGGCTTAGGTTAAGATTAGGTTTGGCTTTATGATCAGATGAAATGTTAGGTTTAGTGTCGGTCTTAGGCCTTCTGTTAGGTTTCAGGTTAGGATTAGTTTTAGGCCTGGATTAGGGTCACATATAGGGGTATTTTTAGGGTTATGAATAGATTTTAGGATTAGATTAGGCTATTGTCAGTGTCAGCTTTATGGCTAAGGCTAGTATTAAGCTTAGGTAAGGTCAAAGACGATATTAGAGTTAGGTTTATGGATAGAGCTAGGCTACAGTTAGTGTTAGGGATAGGTTTAGTGGTAGGATTAGAGGTAGTGTTAGGTCTAGGATTACATACAGAGTTAGAATTAGCATTAGTGTTAGAGCCAGGATTATAGATAGGTTTAGGATTAGTGTTAGTGTTAAAGCTAGGGTTGGAGTTAGGTTTATGGCTGGGCCTAAGCTTAGAGTTAGGTAAAAAATTAATATAAGGATTACTGTTAGGTTTAGATGTAGAGCTACTGTTAGTTTTGGGGATAGGGCTGCAGTTAGGGTTATGCTTAGGTTTGCACCTAGGTTTATTTTTAGGGTTAGGATTAGATTAAGGTTTTGTGGTAGGGTTATGTGTAGGATTAAGTGTAGAGTCAGGCTTAGGTATATGTTTACATTCTGGTATAGTGCTAGGTTCAGGGTTTGGGAAGGTATAGATTTAGCGAAGGCTTAGTTTTAGGATTGGGTCTAGTGTTTCTTTTAGGGTTTTGATTGGGGTTAGGTTAAGGGATAGGGTTACATGTACGGTTAGGCTTAGGTTTAGTTATAGCAATTAGGGTTAGCATTAGCGTTAGGGTTAGGTTTAGCATTAGGTGTAGTGTTAGGTTTAAGATTAGGATTAGGCCTATTGTTGGGTTAGGGTTAGGATTAGGGTTAGGTCTTGGGTTAGGGTCACGTATGAGGTAGGTTTAGGGTTAGAATTAGGTTTAGTGTTAGAGTTAGGTTATAGTTAGTGTCAGCTTTATAACTAGCACTAGTGTTAATGTTAGGGTTAGGTTTAGGGTAAGGGTTAGAAGAAGTGTAAGTTTACAGTTAGATATAGAGTTAGGATTAGCATTAGTGTTAGAGCCAGTATTACGGTTAGGGTAGGATTAGTGTTAGAGTAAAAGCTGGGGTTGGGGTTAAGTTTATGGCTGTGTTAGTGTTAGGGTTAGTTCAAAAATTAATGTTAGTGTTATTGTTAGGGTTAGGTGTGGAGTTCAATTTAGGGTTAGTGTTAGTTTTCATACTAAGACAGGGGTTTGGGTTAGAGTGGTGATTGATTAAATTAAGCTTTAGTGGCGGGGTTACATTTCGGGTTATGTGTACGAATAGGCTTAGTTGCAGGTTTATGTTTAGGGTGAGGGCTAGAGTTGTCATTAGGGTTAGCATTAGGGTCAGATCTAGGGTTTTGTTCCTGGTTAGGATTGGGTTTAGGGTTAGGTTCAGGGTTACATATAGGATTAGGCTTTGGGTAAGTTTAATGGTTAAGGTTAGCATCAGGGTTACAGTTAGGGTTATGTTTAGGGTTAGTGTTAGGTTTAGGTTTAGGATTAGGGATAAAGTTATGGTATAGGTTAGGGTTAGGTCTAAGGTTGTGTTTAGATTTAGCTTAAGTTAAGTTTTAGCTTTAGGGTTAGGGTTAAGCTTAGGATTAAATGTCGGGTTATGGCTGGAATTACTTGTAAGTTTAGGCCTAGGTTTAGCTTTATGGTTTGTGTTAGGCCTAGTGTTAGTTAGGTTTGAGTTTTGGCTTAGGGTTAGGTTTAGGATTAGGAATATTATTGGGTTTTGGGTGAGAATTAGGCCTACTATTGGTTTTAGGATTAAGTTTAGGCTTTACGCCTACCATTAAAAATACATATAGATGTATACTTACAGTTAGAATTAAGTTTAGTGTTATGGCTAGGCTACGGCTAGAATCAGCTTTATGACTAGAGTCAGTGTTAGGGTTAGGATGAGTTCAAAGGATAATATTAGGGTTAGGTTTAGGGTTAGGTCTCAGGTTACTTTTAGAGTTATGATTAGAGTTTTGATTAAGGCTAGCTTTACAGTTAGTAGTAAGGTTAATACTAGGTTTTGGGCTATGTGTAGTGTCAGGTCTTGGGTTAAGGTCACAGTATGGTTAGGGTCATGGTTTATATTTAGAGTTAAGATTAGGGTTACAGTTAGAATTAGTATTAGTGTTATATTTAGTGTTATGTTTAATGTTATGTTTAGTGTTAGGTTTACATAGGGTTTAGAATTACATTTAGGTTTACGGTTAGTTTTAGGTTTAGGGCTAAGGCTCGAGGTAGGGTTAAGGTTAGGGTTATGGCTATGGTTCAGGCTGCCATTGGGGTTAGGTTTAGGGCTAGGCTACATTTACTGTTAGGGTTAGGTTTAAGATTAGGTTTAGAGGTAGGTTTAGGTATAGAGATACATATAGAGTTAGGTTTAGCATTAGAGTTAGAGCCAGGGTTACCTTTACGGTTAGAATTAGTGTTATGGTTAAAGCTAGGTTTCGTGTTAGGTTTATGGGTAGCACTAGAGGTAAGGGTAGCACACAAATTAATATTAGTTTTAGTGTTAGGGTTAGGTCTACATTTACAGTTAGGGTTAGTATTAGTTTTTGGACTAAGGCTGATGTTTCGGTTAGGTTTAGGTTTGCATCTAGGGTTATATTTAGTGTTAGGTTTAGATTAAGGTTTAGTGGTAAGGTTACATTTAGTTTTTCGTGCAGGGTTAGGGTTTGGCTTGGGTTTAGGTTCATGTGTAGGTTTAGGTCTAGATTCACTGTTGGTGTTAGGGCTACTGTTAGCATTAAGGTTAGGATTAGGTTTGGTTCTAGAGTTTTGTTTAGGGTTAGGATTAAATTTAGTGTTAGGTAAAGGCTATGGTGAGTTTAGGCTTTTTGACTACTGCTAGTGTTAGGGTTAGGATGAGGTCAAATAAGGTTAGGGTTAGGTTTAGGGTTAGGTCTCAGATTAGTTTTGGAGTTATGTTTAGAGTTATAATTAAGGATACTTTTGGGCTTTATGTCATGGCTAGTGCAATGATTCGGTTTACTTGTAGTTTTAGGTCTAGGGTTGAGGTTAGGGTACAGTTTGCATCAGGGTTTCTATTTGAATTAACATTAGAGTTATGGTTAGAATTAATGTGTTTGCTTTAGTGTTATGTTTACATTAGGATTTAGTATTAGAGTTAGATTTAGGGTTATTTATAGGTTAGGGCTAGGGCTAGGGCAAGGGATAGGGTTAGGTTTAGTGTTAGGGCTACAGTTATGGTTAGGTTTAGGGCTAACTTAACCTTAGTGTAAGGGCTAGGTTTAGGGTTACTATTAGAGGTAGGGTTAGGGCTAGGGTTACATATAGTGTCAGGATTAGCATTAGTGTTAGTGCCAGAATAAGGTGAGTATTAGGATTAGTGTTAGGGTTAAAACTAAGTTTAGGGTTAGGTTTATGGCTAGGGCTAGTGTTGGGCTAGCTGAAAATAAATATTAGGTTTACTGTTCGGGTTAGGTCTAGCATTACAGTTAGGGTTAATGTTAGTTTTCAGACTAGGGCTGGGTTTGTGGTTAGGAGTGGTTTTGTTTCTAGACATATGTTTAGGGTTAGGATTATTACAGGCTTACTCATAGGGTTACATTCAGGGTTAGGTGTAAGGTCAAGCATAGGTGTAGGTTTACATTTAGGGTTAGGGCTAGGTTCAGTGTTTGGGGTAGTGATAAGGTTAGCATTAGGGTTAGGTTTAGGGTCGAGTCTAGAGTTTTGTCAAGGGTTAGGATTGAAGTTAGAGTTAGTCATAGTATTACATGAAGGGTTAGGCTTAGGCTACATTTAGGGTTAGGGTTAGTATTAGGGTTAGCATTATGTTTGGGGTTATGATTATGGATAAAGTTAAGGTTCAGCATAGAGTTAGTAAACTACTGTTTTGTTTAAAGTTAAGGTTAGGTTAACGTTTAGCTTTACATTTAGGGTTAGGGTTAGGTTTAAAAGTGGAGCTATCACCAGCAAGCCTCTCTCCTGTGTAAGTTCATCACAACCTCCATGCCTTGATGCCCCCATACTAATTCACCCTTCCATCTCCCCAGCCAGTCTTTCCTAGTTTGAGTCCTGTTCTATTCCGTGTCTTAGTGCCCCAGACACCTGGGGAACCAATACTACTTCCTGATCCTTTTCAATGTGACCAATGTAGTGCCTTCTCTGGGACCCAGGAGCACTGCTTCTTGTCCTGGCCCCCCTCACCTCCCTCTGCAACCCTGGGCCTGAAGGACCTGCTGCCGGCCTCTCTCTTACCTGCAGGCCTCTCCCTGTGGTAAGTCATCATGCCCTCTGCACCTTGACTCCCCCAGCCTCATTCAACCTCTCTCTCCCCCAGCTAGTCTCTCCTAGTTTTGGTCCAGTCCCATTCCTTGTCTTGGGGCCCCAGACACCTGGGGAATCAATACCGCTTCTTGAATCTTTTCATCGATACCAACATAGTGCCTTCTCTGGGCCCTGGGAGCACTGCTTCTGGGTCTAGCCCCACCTTCACCTCCCTCTGCTTCCCTGGGCCTGCACCACCCACCAGCCTCTTTCTGGAATGCAGGGGCTGACCTATCCTCTTCCTGATCCTTTGCATCCAGACCAACCCAGCTCCTCAGTAAAGTCCCCAGGAGTCATTGGTGCCTCTACCCACCGCATCTGCCTTTGCATCTCTGGGTGGCATGGCCACCAGCTGCCCTAGACCAGCATCTTTCCTTGGTCAGGCTCCTAGGCCACTCCAACTCCCAAATACCTGAGGCCAAAATCATTCCTGGAGGGTTCCAGACCTTAGCAGAAATCCTGAAAACATCTGACCCTCATCTGACTTGGGCCTCCGTGGGAACTCCTGAAGACAAAAGCAATCTGGCCACTCCAATACAAAATCAAAAGAGAGAACCAGAAGCTTACACGAACCAGCAATTCATGCCCAAAAAGTAAACCACAAAGACACATAAAGTTCACAAAAAGGAAAAAAACCATGAAAAATCAAAATAATATATCCTCAGCAAGTTCCATCAGTCCTCTGGCAGGCTATAATGAGAGCCCCCTAGAGATAACACAGGATATAGAACTCAAAAGAACAACTACAAACATGATAAAAGAATTCAGTGAATTTAAAGAACACACAAAGAAATCAAAGAACTGAAAGAAGGTAGGGATAAACTTCTGAATGAATTCAGAAGAGAGTTAGAAATATTGAAGGATACTCGGGCTGAAATGAAGAAGGAAGTGAAACACTCAGTAAGCCAATTAGAAAAGACAGCAGAAACCCTCAGCAATAGGATGAATAAAATGGAAAACAGAGTATCAAGATGGGAAGATAAAGTGGACAAACTAGATCACTCAAGCAAAGATCATGAAAAATTTACGAAATCACAAGAATGGAATATGCAGGAATTGTGTGACACCATAAAAAGACCAAACTTTCACATCATAGGCATACAGGAAGGAGAAGAATCCCAAGATAATGGCATGGACCAGATATTCAACAAAATTATGGAGGAAGTTTTCCAAAGTTAAAGAAAGACATACCCATAAAAATACAAGAAGCATAAAGAACACCAAACATGCAGGACCAGAAAGGAAATTCTCTATGGCACATCATAGTAAAAATACCAAACGTACAAAACAAAGAGACAATAGTGAAAGTTGCAAAAGAGAAACAAGTCGCATAAAGGAAAAGCCATTAGGATAACAGCTGACTTTTCAGTGCCAAACATGAAAGCCAGAAGAGCCTGGACCAAAGTATTCCCAGTTTTAAATGACCACAGACGCCAACCCAGACCTCTATACCCAGCCAAAATGTCTTTTATAGTCAAAGGTGAAAGAAAACTCTTTCATAACATAAATAGGCTGAAGGAATTCATGTCCACAAAAGCAGGCCTTCAGAGAGTTCTGGAAGCAATACAAAGAGCTAAAGAAAGGAATGACGAGCCTGGACCAAAGTATTCCCAGTTTTAAATGACCACAGACGCCAACCCAGACCTCTATACCCAGCCAAAATGTCTTTTATAGTCAAAGGTGAAAGAAAACTCTTTCATAACATAAATAGGCTGAAGGAATTCATGTCCACAAAAGCAGGCCTTCAGAGAGTTCTGGAAGCAATACAAAGAGCTAAAGAAAGGAATGACTATACCCAAAGAGTTGCGGAAAGAAATTCAATGAAGGTATAACTGTGGAAAAGTACAGCTACATCATGAATGCAAATAGAAATAAAAGTGACAGGAGGTTTAGCAATTCTAATATCTGACAAAAAGACTTTAAACTAAAACTAATCAGAAGAATAAAGAGGGTCACTTCATTCTGATCATAGGAACGATAAATCAAGAAGATATTACAATCATGAACATATATTCAGCAAATTCTTGTGCACCCAACTTCATAAAAAAATTACTACAGGACTTTAATACCCAGATAAATGCCAACTCATTAATAGTAGGGGACTTCAATACCACACTGTTTCCATGAGATTGGTCAATAGGGCAGAGTGTTAATAGAGAGACATCTGAATTAAACAATACCATATATCAAATGGACTTAACAGACATCTACTGAGTATTAAACCCAAGCACCAAAGGACATACTTTCAACTCAGCACCTCATGGCACCTGCTCCAAAATCAACCATATACTGGGCCACAAAACGAACTTCAACAAATACAAAAAGATTGAAATAATTCCATGCATTCGATCAGACCATAGTGCAATAAAGCTTACAATCAACTCCAGAAGAAGCCCTAATCCCCACATGAGCACATGGAGATTAAACAACATACTGCCGAATGACGAATGGCCAAAATAGAAATTAAGAAAAAAATAAAAGTATTCCTGGAACTAAATGAAAAGGACAATACAACACAACAAAACCTCTGGGACATGCTGAAAGCAGTCCTTAGAGGGAAGTTTATAGCTCTAAGTCCCTACATCAAAAAATGGGAAAGAGCACAAATAAATGACTTAGTGTTGCAACTCAATACACTTGAAATGCAATAGCAAATGAAACCCAAACACAGCAGACAAGAAGAAATAACAAAAATCAGAGCAGAAATTAATGAAATTGTAAGAAAGAAAACAAAACAAAGAATCAACGAATCCAAAAGCTGGTTCCTTGAAAAGATAAAGAAGATTGAGAGACCACTAGCCCAGTTAACCAAAAGAAAGAAAGAGCACCTCAAAATCAACAAAATCAGAGATGAAAGGGGAAACATCACAACAGACACCAGAAAGATACAGAATATTATAAGGGAATACTTTAAAA
>NW_008356761.1:418520-424474 GCF_000622305.1 Nannospalax galili
ATCACAAAAAGAAATTGAAACAGTAATACAAAACCTCCCGACTAAAAAAAGCCCAGGACCAGATGGATTTAAAGCAGAATTCTATCAGACATTTAAAGAAGATCTATATCCAATACTACTTAATTTATTCAAAAAGATAGAAATGGAGGGAGAACTTCAAAATTCCTTCTATGAAGCCAGTATCACTCTAGTTCCAAAGCCAGGTAAAGAGACAACCAAAAAAGAAAACTATAGACCCATTTTAGTTAGGAGTAAGGCTAGTTTTAGGGTTAGTGGTAAGGCTAGTGCTAGAATTCAGGTTGCTTGTCATGTCAGGTATAGTGTAGGGGTAGGGCATTGTTTCAATTAGGTTTCTATTTAGAATTATGATTAGAGTTATGATTAGAATTAGTTTTAGTTATCTGTTTAGTGTTAGGTTTACATTAGTGTTAGATTTAGTGTTTGGGTTAGGTTTAGGTTTAGAGTTAGAGTTAAGTTTGTGTCTGGGTGTTTATGTCTGGGTTTAGATATAGAGTTAGTATTAGCATTAGTGCTTGAGCCAAAATTTTGGTTAGGTTTAGGTTTCATGTTAGGTTTAAAGCTATAGTGGGGGTTAGGTTTATGGCTAGGAGTAGGGTTAGGGTTAGCTGAAAAATTAATATTGGGGTAGTGTTAGGATTAGGCCTAGAATTATGGTTAGGGTTATTGTTAATTTTCGGACTAGCCCTGGAGTAAACATTAGGATTAGGTTTGCTACTATGGATATATTTAGGGTTAGGATTAAATTAAGTTTTAGTGGTACGGTTTAGTTCAGGGATATGTGGGAGGTTAGTCTTAGACTAGGTTTATGTTTAGGGTTAGGGCTAGGTTCAGTGTTTGCATTAGGGTACACATAGTGTAGGGGTTAACTTAAGGTTGGGCCTAGGGTTTTGTTCAGGGCTAGGATTAGGTTTTGGTTTGAGGATACGGTTACATGTAGGTTAGTCTTTGGTTTAGGTTTAGGGTTATGGTTAACAATAGGGTTAGGGTTTGATTTATGTTTAGGATTATTGTTATGTTTAGGATTATGATTAGTGATAAAGTTATGGTTTGCGTTAGGAATAGTAAACTAGGGCTATGTTTATTGTTAACATTTGTTTAAATTTGAGCTTTAGGGTTAGGGTTAGGCTTAGGCTTAAAGGTAGGTTAATGGTTAGGATTACTTATATGGGTAGGCTGAGGTTTAGAATTAGGGCTTCTATTAGGTCTGGTGCTCTGTTCATGGTTACCTTTAGGGTTAGGGTTACTTTTAGAATTAGGCGCAGGGTTAAGAGTAGGCCTACTGTTAGGTCTAGGATTAATATTAGGCTTAGGCTTAGAGTTAGAGTCATGTATAGGGGTAGGTTTAGGGTTAGGATTTTATATAGGGTTATCACAAGGCTATGGTTAGTGTCAGCTTTTTGACTACTGCTAGTTTTAGGAATAGAGTAAGGTCAAAGGAAAATATTAAGGTTAGGTTTAGGGTTAGGTCACACATTAGTTTTGGAGTTAGGATTAGAGTTAGGATTAAGGCTACTTTTAGGGTTAGTGTAGGGCTAGTGTTAGGATTCAAGGTATGTGTAGTGTTAGTTCTAGGGTTAGGGTTAGGGTTAGAGTTCGGGTTAGGGTATGGTTTGGGTCAGGGTTTATATTTAGAATTAAGATTAAAGTTAGGGTTAGAATTAGATTTAGTGTTATTTTTAGTGTTAGGTTTACCTTAGCATTTAGGATTAGGTTTATGTTTAGGGTTAGTTTCAGATTTAGGGCTAGGGCTAGTGCTAAGGTAAGGTTTAGGGTTAGGTTATGGTTAGGGCTACAGTTAAGGTTAGGTTTAGGGCTAGGCTATGCTTAGTGTTAGGGTTAGGTTTAGGGTCAGTGTTAGAGGTAAGGTTAGATATAGGGTTACTTATAGAGTAAGGATTAGCATTAATGTTAGAGCCAGGATTATGGTTAGGGTTAGGTTTAGTGTAAGGGTTAACTCTAGGTGTAGATTTAGGTTTATGGCTAGGGCTAGAGTTAGGGTTAGCTCAAAAATTCATATTAGGGTTAGTGTTAGGTTTATTTCTAGAGTTAAAGTTCAAGTTATTGTTAATTTTCAATCTAAGACTGGGTTTAGAGCTAGGGTTAGGTTTGCGTCTAGGCTTATATTTAGGGTTAGGAGTAGATTAAGTTTTAGTTAGGTAGGATTAAATTTAAGATTATGTGTAGGGTTAGTCTTAGGTGTAGGTTTACAAATGGGGTTAGGGCTACATTCAGGGGTTTGGTTTAGGACTAGAGTTAGCATTAGGGTGAGGCTTAGGGTTGGGTCTAGGGTTGTACTTTGGTTTATAATTGGGGTTACAGTTAGGTTTAGTGTTAATGTAGGTTTAGGCTTCAGTTTAGGCTTAGGGTTATACTTAGCTTTAGGGTTATGTTTCGGGTTAATTTTAGGGCTGTGTTAGATTTAGGATTAGGAATAGGATAAAGCTACATTTTGGATTAGGGTTAGAAAACATGGGTTATTTTTAGGTTTAGGTTTAAGTTAAGGTTTAGCTTTAGGATGAGGGTTAGGTTTAGGGTTAAATGTAGGGTTATGGCTAGGATTAGTTATATGGTTAAACTGGGCTTATGTTTAGATTTGTCTCCCCCCTAGTATTAGAGTCAAGATTACCTTTAGGGTTACGGTTAGGTTTAGGGTTAGGATTAGGATTATGTTTAGGATTAGGTGTAGTGTTAGATTTAGGGTTAGAATTGGGCCTACTTTTTGGTTTAGGGTGGGAATTAGACTTAGGCCTAGGTTCACGAATAGGGGAAGGTTTAGGGTTAGGACTAGGTTTAGGGTTCTGGCTAGGCTATCATTAGTATCACGTTATAACTAGGGCTAGTGTTAGAGGAACATCAAGTGATAACATTATGGTTAGGTTTAGGGTTAAGTCCCAGGTTAGTTTTGGGTCTGTGATTAGATTTAGGATTAAGGCTAGTTTTATGATTAGCATTAGGACTAGTGCTAGGATTCGAGTTACATGTAGTGTCATGTCTAGGCTGAGGTTTAGGGTATGTTTTGGGTAAGGATTTATATTTGGAATTAAGATGAATAGAATTAGTATTAGTTTTGTGTTTAGTGTTATATTTAGTATTATGTTTAGTGTAAAGTTTTCATTAGTGTTTAGGATTAGGTTTAAGGCTAGGGTTACAGTCAACTATAGAGGTTGGTTTAGAGTTAGGGAGAGGCTTCATTTAGAGTCAGCTTTAGGAATAGGGGTAGTGCTAGGGATAGTGTAACATCAAAGGATAATATGAGGGTAAGGTTTAGGGTTAGGTCTCAGGTTAGTTTTGGAGTTATGAATAGAGTTAGGGCTAAGGCCAGTTTCAGAGTTTGTGGTAAGGCTACTGCCAGGATGCGTGCTGCATGTCATGCTAGGTCAAGTGTTAGTGTTACATTACAGTGGGCGTCAGGGTTTATATTTAGAATCAAGATTAGATTTAGCATTAGAATTAGTATTAGTGTTAGGTTTAGTGTTACGTTCAGTGTTAGGCTTACATTAGGTTTAGAATTTGTTTTAGGGTTAGGGTGAATTTTAGGTTTAGGTCTAGGGCTAAGGTTTGGGTTAGGGTTAAGGTTACGGTTAGGGTTAGGGTTAGAGTTAGGGTTAGAGATAACGTTAGGGATACAGTTAGGGTTAGGCTTAGGTCTACACTATTAGAGGTAGGGTTAGATCTAGGAGTACATATAGTGTTAGGATAAGCATTAGTTGTTAGGGCAAGCATTATGGTTAGGGTTAGGTGTATTTTCAGGGTTAAAACTTTGTTGGAATTTAGGTTTATGTGAATGGTTATTGTTAGTGTTAACTCAAAATTTAATATTTGGGTTAGTGTTAGGGTTAGGACTAAAGATACAGTTAGGGTTAGTATCAGTGTTAGTATTTGGAATGTGGCTGTGGTTATGGTTAGGGTTATGTTGGCATCTAGGGTTATATTTAGGGCTATGATTAGATAAAGGTTTAGTGGTAGGGTTATGTTAGGGTTACGTGTAGGGTTAGGCTTAGGTGTAGGTTTACATTAAAGTTTAGGGTTAAGCTCAGGGTTTGGTTTGGGGCTAGATTTAGCATTAGGGTTAGGTTTAGCATTTGGTTTAGGGTTTTGCTTAGGGTTAGGATTCAGGTTATGGTTAGGGATAAGGTTACATGGAGCGCTAGGCTTAGGTTTATGTTTAGGGTTGGGGTTAGTATTAGGTAAGGGTTAGGGTTATTTTCAGGATTAGCATTAGGGTTATTTTCAGTGTTAGTGTTAGGGTTAAGATTAGGATTACTGATAAAATCAGGGTGCAGTATAGGGTTAGAACTAGAGTTATGTTTAGCTTTAAGGTTAGGTTAAGGCTTATCTTTAGAGTTAGGATTAGGATTAGTGTTCAAGGTAGGGGTATGACTAGGATTACTTGTAGGGTTAGGCTTAGGTTAAGTTATAGGGTTTTTCTTAGGCCTAGTTTTAATGTCATGGTTAACTTTAGCTTTAGGGTTAGTTTTAGGGTTAGGATGGTTAGGATTAGGATGGCTAGGTTTAGGGTTAGGCTTAAGCCCACTGTTAAGTTTAGGATTAGGATAAGGCCTACTGTTACATTTAGGATTAGGATTAGGCTTAGACCTTGGGTTAGGGTCATGTATTGGGGTAGGTTTAGGATTAGGGTTAGGGTTAGGGCTAGGCTATGGTTAATGACAGCTCTACGACTAGGGCTAATGTTAAGGTTAGGGTAAGGTCAAAGGATAATATTAGGCTTAAGTTTAGGTTTCGGTCTCAGGCTTGTTTGGAGTTATGATTAGAGTTAGGATTAAGGCTAGTTTTAGGGTTAGTGTTAGAGCTACTGCTAAGATTCCGGTTACATGTAGTGTCAGGTGTATGGTTAGGGTTAGTGTATGGTTTGTGTCAAGGTTTATATTTAGAATTAAGATTAGAGTTAGGGTTAGAATTATTATTAGGGTTATGTTTAGTGTTGGATGTTATGTTTATTCTTCAGTTTACATTAGGGGCTAGAATTAGATTTAGGGTTTCTGTTAGTTTTAGGATTGAGGTTTAGACTCGGGTTAGGGTTGGGTTTTGATAAGGGTAGGCTACATTTAGGGTTAGGTTTAGGCCTAGGCTATGGTTAGTGCTAGGGTTAACTTTAGGGTTAGGTTTAGTAGTAGGATTAGTTCTAGGGTTACATATAGAGTTAGGATTAACAGGAGTGTTTTAGCCAAGAATATGGTTAGGGTTAGGATTTGTGTTAGGGTTAAAACTAGGGTTGGGGGTAGGATTATGGCTAGGTCAGGGTTAGCTCAAAAATTAGCATTTGGGTGAGAGGATTAGGTCTAGAGTTGAAATTAGGATTAATGTTAATGTTAGTTATCCTGCATAAGGCTGTGTTTAAGGGTAGGGTTAATTTTGCATCTAGGGTTTAATTTAACATTAGGATTCACTTAACTTTTAGTGGTAGGGTTACATTTAGGGTTACGTGTAGTGTTAGACTTAGACGTAGGTTTAGATTTAGGTTAAGGCTAGGTTCAGTGTTGGGTTAGGGCTAAGTTTAGCATTAGGGTTAGGTTTAGGTTCGAATCTAGGATTGTGTTTAGGGTTAGGATATGGGTTAGGGTTTAGGATAGGGTTGCATGTAGGGTTAGACTTAGGTTTCGTTTTAGGTTTAGTTTTAGTTTTAGGTTTAGGTTTAGGACTAGGATTAGGGTTAGTGTTAGCATTAGGGTTAGGGCTATGTTTAGGTTTAGTGTTAGGTTTGGGGTTATGGTTGGGATAAAGTTACTGTTCGGTACTGAATTAGTAAACTAGGGTTATGTTTAGGGTTCTCGTTAGGTTAAGGTTTACCGTTTGGTTTAAGGCTAGGCTTAGGGTTAAAGGTAGGGTTATGGCTAGGATTACTTGTAGAGTTAGGCTCTAGGTTTATTGTCGCGAGCCGGGACTCTGTCCAGCAGAGTCCAGGAAAGACGACA
>NW_008356762.1:0-435 GCF_000622305.1 Nannospalax galili
GATAGTGCCTGTCCTTGAAAGTGAGATGAATTTTTTGCAGACAACAAAAAAAATGGGTTTTGCTTTTTAATCCATTCACCTGGTCTGTGTCTTTTGGCTAGAGAGTTCAGTCCATTAATATTTTAAAGTTATTAATGTGTATTGAATCCTGTCTTTTTTATTTCTGTTTACATTCTTGATATAGCTGTACTTTTCTACTGGTATACCTTCATTGCCATTTCTTTCTGCAACTCCTTGGGTGTAGTCATTCCTCTCTTCAGTTCTTTGGATTACTTCCAGAACTCTCTGAAGGCTGGTTTTATGGACATTAATTCTTTCAGCCTATTCATGTCATGGCAGATTTTACTTTCCCCTTTGACTATAAGAGACATTTTGTCTGGGTATAGTAATCTGGGTAGGCATCTGTGGTCATTTAAAACTGGGAATGCTTTGGTC
>NW_008356763.1:0-305 GCF_000622305.1 Nannospalax galili
GCTCCAACAGGCAGCTGACTTGGACCCACCTGCCACAGGCATTCAAAAATTCACCAACCCTGTTTGATGAGGCTCTCCATGAAGACCTGGGTGAGTACCGGCTGGAACACCCCCAGCTTACCCTATTACAATATGTGGATGACATCTTAATAGCTGTTGATAATGCCTCGCAGTGTCAGCAGGAAACCAGAGATCTCCTGGCAACCCTAGGCAGATTGGGATATCGGGCATCTGCCAAGAAAGCACAAATATGCGAGAGAGAGGTCACCTATCTGGGATACATATTAAAGGAAGGACAAAGATGG
>NW_008356764.1:0-671 GCF_000622305.1 Nannospalax galili
TCCCTCTGTGCTTCGGCAGATCTCGAGTACACCTCAGCTCTCACAGCCTACCCTTGCCCCCCTGCGGGCGGGGTCGAGGTGCAGATCCAGCAGCTTTGCTAGTTATCCTGGGGAAGGTGGTGGATCAGTGAGCCCAGAGAAGCTGGACTGACCTGAGGCAGCGGGGACCCAGGGATCAGCACCTGGCGGCCTCTGCGCCCAGATGGCAGAAGCCAGGGGAGGAGGATGGTGGAGGAGCAGCGGGTGCTGCGCCAAGCGCACAGAGCCTGGGGGCTGCGTTGCTGTCTGTGGCTAGCCTAGCCTAGTGGGAAGAGGCTCTCTGCTGCGGGCTACTCAATAGAGGGCTGTTTCCTGGCTCTCAATTTAATCGGTTACGAAACGCCTGAGCAGGTGGAAGGCTGCCACTGGGTGATGTTTGCTCCTCCTGCAGTTAAGGAGGTCTGCTTTTGGGAACGTGCACATACTTTGAGCATTCATTCAGCATGAGGTGGCGATCGCCATAGTAGCAGTGCCCTGCCATGGGCAGGGAGGAGTTAAGGGAGAGGGATGGGGGACAGCCACAGCCGGGTTCCCTGCCAAGGGAGACCTCGGACTCCTGCACCTGGGGTGGGCTGGGGGAACTCAGGTTTCCCCATCCAACGAGTTTCTTTAGTAAGTTTGTTTCTAGGGTA
>NW_008356765.1:0-864 GCF_000622305.1 Nannospalax galili
TAGGTTAGAGTTAGGCTTACGTCAAGGGCTACACTTATGGTTAGTGTGAGGATTTCTTTAGAGGTAGGGTTATGTTTAGCGTTATGTTTTGTTTAAGGGATAGTGTTAGATTTAGCGTTAGGGTTAGGGACAGTTAAGTTTAGGGTTAGTGCTAAGGTTAGGTTTAGGTCTAGGACTGGGTTTAAGTTTAGGGCTAGGACTAGGGTGAGGCTTAGGGTTAGGGTTAGGATTAGGGCTAGGTTTATGTTTATTGTGAAGATTAGGTTAATCATTCTGATTAAGGTTATGAGTAGGGCTAGGATTACTCTTAGGTTTAGTGTTAGGTCTAGGGTTAAGGTTAGGGTTAGAGGTAGGGTTAGAGCTAGGGTTACACGTATGTTTAGGTTTAGGTTTAGTGTTAGGATTAAGGTAGGGTTAAGTTTAGGGGTAGGATTTTGGTGAGGGATAATGTAGGGGTTAAGGTAGGGTTATGTTTAATGGTTATGGTTAGGTTTAGGGCTAAGGTTTGGGTCAGTGCATGATTAGATTATGTGAGGATTTGGGTTTTGGTTAGGGTTAGGGTTAAGGCTAGGCTTAAGGTTAGGTTTAGGCCTAGGACTAAGTTTAGGATTAGGTTTAGGGTTATTTCTAGGGTTATATTTAGGGTTAAGGTTGGGTAAATTTTAGGATTATGATGGTGACTGGAATAGAGGGAGTTTGGGGGCTAGGTTTAGGTTAAGGGTTAGGTTTAGGCTTAGGGTTCAGGTTATGTTTAGGGCTGTGGTTAGGGTTTGGTTTACACCTACGACTAGTGGTAGAGTTAGGTTTAGGTCAAAGTTGAATATTAGGGTTATACTTAAGGTTAGGTATATGTTTAATTTTAGG
>NW_008356765.1:1633-4965 GCF_000622305.1 Nannospalax galili
GTTATATTTATGCTAGGAGCAGGGGTAGGGTTACATCAAAGTTTAATATTACAGTAAGAGTGAAGTTTGGTTATAGTTTAATCACAAGGTTATGATTAGGGTAACAGAATTAAAAGTACCATTAGAATTAGGTAAGTTTTAGGGTTCAGTTTTGAGGTCTGATTATGGATCCAATAAGGATTATGGCTAGGTTTAGGATTAGGGCTATGGTTAGGGTTGGTTTAAGGTTAGATTTAGGGCTAGGTTTAGGGTTAGTATTAGGGCAGGGTTATGTTTATGGTTAGATTTAGATTAGGGTTACATTTATGGTTAGGATTAGGCCTATGGCTAGGGTTAGGGTTATTTTTATTGTTAGAGGCAGTGATAGGGTATCGTTAGGGTTAGATTTCTGGGTAGGTTAGGGTCATGTTTTGGGCTAAGGCTAGTGTAAGGGTTAGGTTTAGGATTAGAGGTACTTTTAGGGCTAAGAATACGTGAAGGATTAGGTTTAGATTTAAGGCTGTTTAGGTTTAGGGCTACGGTTGTGTTTAGGTTTAGGATTAGAGTTAGGGTTACGACAAGAGCTAAGGTTCAATTTATGGTTAGGGCTACACCACAATTTAGGGTTCGGTTTATGGTAGAATTTGAGTTATGTTTAGGGATTGTTTTAAGGTTAGATTTATGGCTAGGACTACCATAAGGGCTAGACTTAGGTCAGAGGTTAATATTAGGTTAGGGATAGTCTTATGTCTAGTGTTACTTTTAAGATTGTGTTTAGGGTTAGGTTTAACCCTAGGTTAGGGTCAAGTTTAGGGTTACTGCTATGGTTAGTGTTAGCATTAACAAGAGAGTTATGTTTAGGATTGGTTCTAGGGTTATGTTTAAGGTTAGGATTAGAGTTAGGGTTAGGGTTAGGGCTAGGGCTGGGCTTAGGGCTAGGTCTAGGATATGTTTAGTGTTATAGTTAGGGTTAGGATTAGGGCTAGGGTTAGGGCTAGGGCTGGGCTTAGGGCTAGGTCTAGGATATGTTTAGTGTTATAGTTAGGGTTAGGATTAGGGCTAGGGTTAGGGCTAGGGCTGGGCTTAGGGCTAGGTCTAGGATATGTTTAGTGTTATAGTTAGGGTTAGGATTAGGGTTAGGGTTAGGGTTAGTATTAGGGTTAGGGTTATGTGTATGATTAGGCATAAATGTAGGATTAAGGTGAATGTTCAGACTAGGGTTATGTATAGTGTTATAGTTAGGGTTAGGATTAGGGTTAGGGTTAGGGCTAGGGCTGGGCTTAGGGCTAGGTCTAGGATATGTTTAGTGTTATAGTTTGTTTAAGCATTAGGATAATGTTTAGTGTAAAGTTTAAGTCTAGGATGACTTTTAGGGTTAGGGCAAGGGTTGTTTTTAGGTATAGAGGTAGGTTTAGATTTAGGATAACGTTACAGTTGGGGTTAAGTTTAAGATTAGTTTTAATTTAAGGGTTAAGTGTTTGGGGAGGTTTACTTTAGGATTATGTTTATGGTTAGGTCTACGGCTAGAATTTTCATTAGGTTTATGGCTAGCACATGTGATAGGGTTAGGGTTAAGTCAAAGGTTAATATTAGATTTAGCATTAGGTATAGCAGTAGTTTATGGTTTATGACATGGGTTGGCTAGCTAGGGTTAGTGCTAGAGTTAGGGTTAGTGCTAGGGCTAGGTTTCAGCACTAGGTATAGGATTAGGATTAGGGTTAGGATTAGGGTTAGGGCTAGGTTTAGTGTTGGTGTCAGGGCTAGGGTTAAGTTCAGGGTGAAGGTTACAGTTAGGGTCAGGGTTAGGGTTAGTTAGGTTCAGGTTATGGGTTATGTTTAGGGTTAGATTTAATGCTGGGGTTATGGATATGTTTATGGCTCTCTGTAGTGTTAGAGATAGGTTTAGGGCAAAGCTTAACATCAAGGTTAGGCTTAAGGTTAGGTCTATGATTTAGCATTAGGATTATGACAAGGGATTAGGATTAGGGTTAGGGTTAGTTGCAGGACTAGTGTTCAGGCTAAGTGTAGGATTAGGCTTAGATTTAGGTGTAGGGTTAGAGTAAGTGTTAGGGTTAGGGTTAGGATAAGAGTTACGATTTCAGTTATGGTTAGTGGTAATCTTAGGGATATTTAGTGTTACAGTTAGGATGAGGAGTAGGGTTAGGGTTATTTTTAGGGTAGGGTGAGAGTTAGGGTTAATGTTAGGATGAGGATTAGGTTTAGCATTAGGGTTAGGGTTAGGGTAGGTACTTTCTATAGTAAGGATTATGTTGTGTTTAGTATTACGAATAGTGGTAGCACTTGTATTGCTTTTAGGGCTATTATGTTTCAGTTTAGGGTTAGGTTTACAGTGAGTATTATAGTTAGGATTACTGTTAGGATTTGGTTTAGGATTAAGTTTAGGTTTAAGATTAGGTTTAGGGCTAAGGTAAGATTTAGGTAGAGGGATAGATTTAGGGTTAGGAATAGGGTTAGTGCTAGGATTATGATTAGATCAAAGTTTAATATTAGGTCTATAATTAGTATTAGGGTTAAGACTATGGTTATGATAAGGTTTAGTGTTAGGGCTAGACCTACAGCTAGGTTTAGGGTTAGGACTAGGACTAGGCTTAGGGTTATGGGTAGGGTAAGGCTTAAGGTTAGGGTAAGGGTTAGAATTCGAATTAGTTTTGGGCCTAAGTTTATGTTTAGGATTAGGATTAGGGTTAGGGTTAATGTTAGTGCTAGGATTAGAGTGAGGGTTAGGACTAGGATAGGTTTTAGGGTTATGATTAGATTTACATTTAGGGCTAGGGTTCTGGATAGAGTTATGGTTAGGTTTGGGTCTAGGTTACATATTGAGAGTTAGGGTTCAGGTTAGAGTTAGGTGTAGATTTAGGTTGATTATTAGTGTAGGGTTAAGCTTAGTTTTAGGGTTAGGACAAGGTTTATGGTTAAAACTGGTTAATGTTAGGTTTGGTTCTAGAGTATATAATTAGGGTTAGTATTATGGTTTTGGTTACAATTCGGGTTAGGTTTAGGATGAGGATTAGGGCTCTGTGTATGTTTAGGGATAGGGCTAAGTTTACTGTTAGATATTAGCCTAACACTCATCCTAACCCTGTACCTATGCCTAGACCTAAACCTAAGCACAACCCTAAGCCTAACCTTAAGCCTAGCCCTAACCATAAGCCTAAATATAGGCTTAGAGGTAGCTTTAGCGTTAGTTTTATGGCTAGGGCTTCATTTAGGGTTAGTATTAGTGTTAGAGGTTTGGCTAGAGTTAATGTTTGGGTTAGTGTTAAGGAGAGATTTAAGTTTAGAATTAGGGGTAGTGTTATCTTGAGGGTTATGGCTTGAAAAAGTTTGGGGGT
>NW_008356765.1:5205-8471 GCF_000622305.1 Nannospalax galili
TGGCTATCTTGAGGTTTAGGGTTAGGGTTAGGTCTAACATTATTATGGTTAGGGTTAAGGCTAGGGTTATGATTAGGTTTAGAATTAGTACTAGGATTAGGGTTAGGGTTAGGTTTAGGATTACAGCAATGTTTAAGACTAGGGTAAGATTGTTCTAGCCTAAGGATTAGGGTCAGTGCTAAGATGTTTAGGGATAGTGTCAACTTTAGGGAGAGTGTTAGAGTTAGGGTTAGGACAAAGGCTAGAGTAAGTTGAGGGTGAGTGTTAGGCTGAGGGTTTCATTTAGGTTTTTTATTATTCTTAGGTTTAAGTTTAGAATTAAGGTTAGGTTAAGTTTAGGTCTAGTGTTGTCATTTGGTTTAAGTTTAGGTTTAGGTTTGGTTTAGCGTTAGGGTTAGGATTAGGGATAGGGTTAGGATAAGGGTTAGGGCTAGTTTAATATTAAGATTAGGGCAAGGATTATGGGGTAAGTTTTGGGCTAGGATAAGGATTAGGGCTAGAGATAGGACTAGGATCAGAGATAGGATTATATTTAGAGTTAATGTTAAGTTTAAGGTTAGAGCTAAAGTAGGTTTAGGTTTAGGTTAGGGTTAGGAATAGCATTAGTGTTAGGCCTAGCATTAGGCTTAGAGCTAGGGTCATTTATATGGTTAAGTTTATGTTAGGGTCAGAGTTAGGATTAGTTTTACAGTTAGGGCTAGGGTTAGGGTTGGGCTTTGGTTGATTTTAGGATTAGGGCAACGTTAGGTTTTTGGATTATGGTGAGGATTATGGTAAGGATCAGTTCTAGGGTTAGGTTCACGTTTAGAATTAGGGTTAGGTTAGAGTTAAGTTTAAGTCAAAGTTTAATAGTAGGTTAGGGTTAAGGTTACGTAGAAAATTAGTTTTAGGGTTGTGATTAGGGTTGGGTTTCATGCTAGGGTCCTGGATAAGACTAGGGTTAGGATTGAGTCTAGGTTATGTATTGAAGTTTGGGATTAGCATTAGATTTAGTGGTAGGTTTTGGTCTAGGTTTATGAGCAGGTTTAGGCTTAGTTTTACAGTAATCCTTTGGGTTAGGACAAGGTTTAGTGTTAAGGTTTGGGTTTAGGGTACATACTTATGATTAGTGTTAGGGTTTGGATAGGTTTGAGCTGGGGTTGATTTTAGGACTAGGGTTACGTTTAGGGATAGATTTATTTTTATGGTTAGTGTTAGTTTATGGTTAGGGCTACAAGTAGGTTTAGGGTTCGGGTTAGATTTAGGCCCAGGTTTATTTTTAGAATTACTCTTAGTGATACGGGTAGGTTTAGGGTTAAGTTTAGGGCTAGCACTATACTTAGGTTTAGGCTTAGGTTTAAGTTTAGGGTTAGGGTTAGGCTTAGGGTTAGGGTTAGGTTAGGGTTAGGGTTAGGGTTAGGGTTAGTTTAGGGTTAGTGTTATATTCAAGGTTAGGGTTTCTTTTATTGTTAGGTGTAGGGGTAGGCCAAGGATTAGGTTTAATGTTTTCATTAGGATAAGGTTTTGTCTAAGATATATATTTATGGTTAGTATTAGGGTTTGCTTACAGTTTGGATTAGCGTTAGGAGTTGGGGTAGGGTTATATTTAGTGATAGGGTTAAGTTTATGTTTAAGATTACATTTACTGTAAGAGTTGGGGTTAGTTTAGAGTCAGTGTTGGGGTTACGTGTAGGTCTAAGCGTAAGTTTATGGTTATAATTAACATTAGGTTTAGGAGTAGGTTTAGGGTAAGTATTGGTTTAGGTCTATTGTTAGTGTTAGCCTTAGGCTAAGAGGTTAAGCTAGGTTAGTGTTTGTGTCTGAGTTAAGTCTAGGTTTAGAGTTAGGGTTAGGGCCAGTGTTATGTTTAAATTTAGGGTTAGGACAATCATAGTATTTTAGATAGGGTGTGGCTACATTTAGGGTTAGGTTTGTAGTTATGTTTAGGGTTAGGGTTAGGATTACATCTAGGGTTAGTTTCAGGTTTAATATAATTTTTAGGGTTAGGATTAGGATTAAGTTTTTGTCTAGGGGCATGTTTAGGTTAGGATTTGAGTTTAGGATAGAGCTCGGGTTAGGGTTAAGCTAAGGTCAATGTTTAATATTATTATTATGGTTACAGTAAGGCTAGTGGTTAAGGTTATATGTAGGGTTAGGTTTAGGGTTATGAATATGGTTAGGGTTAGGGCAAGGATTAGGGTTAGCATTAGGACTACTGATATGTTTAGGGTTAGTTTTAGGGTTAGGGTTAGGTTTAGGACTAGAGTAAGGATTAGGATTGGCTTAGCATTAGGATCAGTGCTAGGATTATGTTTAGGGATTGTCTTAGGTTTAAGGCTAGTGTTAGAGTTAGCTATAGCGATAGGACTTCAGTAGATTTAGGGTTAAGGTTAGGTCTAGGGTAGGTTTAGGGTTATGATTATAATTAGATGTACGGTTAGGGTTAGGTTCATGGCTATTGCTATGGTTAGGGTTAGACTTAGGTTTAGGTTTGGGTTTAGGGTTTTGTTAAGGTTAGGGTTAGGGCTATTGCTATATTTAGGATTAAGTTTAGGTTTAGAGCTAAGTTTAGGTTTAGGGCTTCATGAAGTATTAGGGCAGGGTTAGGATTATCATCTGGGCTAAGATTACATTAGGGTTAGTTTCAGGTTTAGACCTAGCTTCACACTAGGTTTAGATTTGTGTTAGGGATATAGTTAGTGTTAGAATTAGGCCTAAGATTATGTTTACGGTTATGCTTAAGCTAAGGTTATAGTTAGGGCTAGTATTAGGGTTAGGGCTATGGTTATTTTTAGGATTAGGGTGAAGGTACGTGTTTGGATTATCATTAGAGTTAGGGCTATGTTTTGTTCTTGGGTTAGGGTTAGGTTTGGGCTTTGGAATAGCGTTAAAGTAGAACTGTGGTCAGGATTAATGTTAGGGTACAGATAGTTTTAGGGTAAGATTAGGGTTAGGTTTAGGGCTAGGGTTCTGGATGGGTTAGGTTTAGCCTTGGACCTAGGTTGTAGATTGAGGGTTAGGTTTTAGGTTATATTTAGGGGTAGTTTTAGAACTAGGTCTATATATATAGTTATGCTTAGTTTTAGGGATAGGCTTAGTGTTGGGGCAAGATTTAGTGTTAAGGTTTTGGTTATGGTTCATTTTTGTCTACAGTATATATTTTGGATTATTATTAGAGTTTCAGCTATGGTTAGGGTTATGGTTAGAATTTGGGCTAGGCGTATGTTAAGGGATAAAGTTAGGTTTACAGTAAGGATTAGCTTTACAAATGGGGCTAGGGTTGGAGT
>NW_008356766.1:0-239 GCF_000622305.1 Nannospalax galili
AAAGTAAAGACTCTGCTTGATTTTTACATCTCCAATCCCATGTATTTGTTAACTGGGGGGGACCCATCGAGTCACGGACCCTAACATTTTGGGGGCTCGTCCTGGATTCGAGGTGGGACCCCTGGAAAACAAAAGACGGGTGGAGACAGAGTTTCATATGAGGAAGGCCCTTGTAACAAGTCTCAGGATCAAGTCCTGAGCAGGGAAGTCCAGGTTCGAGTCCTGGCTCTAGGGTTGGA
>NW_008356767.1:0-10943 GCF_000622305.1 Nannospalax galili
AGTGAATGGAGGGAGAGGAGAGAGAGAGAGGGAGAGCAAGAGAGAGAGAGACAGAAGATGAGATGTTAGGGGAAAGCAAGAGATGGCAGGAGCGAGGAAGGGAAGGGAGCTGAGGTAGGGAAAAGGATTTGAGTGTGACGGGGAGGCAGGTCTGACTCCCAGGTGGGCGTGGACAGGCACAGTAACCATGCCAGGCAATTCAACAGTCGCAGAAACCAGTGCTGTCCAGTGGTCTTGAGTGAGGTCGGGGAGTGACCGAATTTGATTGGTGTTTGCAGAGGCCAGTAACGACAAGCGAGTCCAAAAGTTTTACGTGCGAGGTCCCTTCAAGTAAGATCCGAGTCACGGCACCATCTGATAGGTAGAGAATCGGCGGGAGCAAGCAGTGCAGATGGAGGAGGCATGAGCAGATGGATGAGGCATGGAGGCTCAGATGGAATCCTCAGTGAGACACAGATTTATTTATTTCGCACGGGGCACCTTTCCCTTGGGAAGGGAAAGATGTCAGCTCAGGGAAAGATGTCAGGGGAGGGAAGGGAAGGGAAGGGAAGGAAAGGGAAGGGAAGGGAAGGGAAGGGTAGGGAAGGGAAGGGAGAAGGGAGAAGGGAGAAGGGAGAAGGGAGAGGAAAGATGTCCGCCAAGGGAAAGATGTCCAGGAAAGATGTCCGCTCATGGGTTGTGAGCTGGGACTTTACATATGGGGGCTTTAGGGTGTGGAATCAGGGAGGGGGAAGCAGGTAGGATTAGGGTGTGGAAGTGTCTTCTTTTTCCTCTTAAGATAAGAGGAACTCTGCTTATCTTATCTTTGGAGGTCAGAGGAAAGGCAGGCTGCTTCTCAGCAGAGTTTGTAGGTCCCTGTTGGGGAGCGGGAGGGGGAGCTGCTATTTGGAACCCTAACACTGAGGACCCAGGGAAAGATGGCAGTATCTGGGTGTGGCAGGCCTGGGGGTTTTCTATACCCAATATATGAGTTTTGGTTGAACTCCTGAAATTGAGGGATCAGGAAGGGAAGCTGAAAGTTTCCGGGTTCTGATCCTGCCCCCATTTGTGGGTGGCCTTGGCCGGCTACTTCCCCTCTTACAGCCCCAGCTTCCTCATCTCTGCAGTGAGAACTGGACCAGACCTGGGCAGGAGACGGGGGAGCCCTGCCCCCATTTGTGGGTGGCCTTGGCCGGCTACTTCCCCTCTTACAGCCCCAGCTTCCTCATCTCTGCAGTGAGAACTGGACCAGACCTGGGCAGGAGACGGGGGAGCCGGTGTTAAAGTTCTTTGGGAACCATATTGATGGTTTTAGGAGGCCCTTCCTCAAAGAGACAAGAGCCAGAAACCTGCTGGTTTCTAAGGTTCCTTTTGGTCCTGACATCTCTGGAGATAACTGCATTTTAGATTTGATGCTCCCTTTGGATGGTGTGCCAGGGTTTGGATGAGGCTATAACTTCTTTGATACGCTGGAAATAAAGATGACAGTTTAAACAAATAGTAAATGTTTGAAAATTTTTCTGTGTGGGTTCTTTTAGTTAATGTGGGTATTTTTTTCCCTTTCTTCTTGGTCTTAACCTATAAACGATCACAAGATCAAAGAGTTTCAGTTTGAATACCCCCCTTGCTTTAGTCTGGGCCTGGATCATCTCAATTTACCACACACTGGCTTTAGCTTGTCTGCCTGTTTCACAGAATCGTTTTTGGACAACTGTTCAACCCTTGGGGTGGGGAGATGTGGTCAAGGGCAGTTTGGACCTGTTTTCAGCATCAGTGAAGCCCCGGTGTCCCTCCCCGTCTTATCTATGCCCATCCCCATCTCAGTCCCCTGGCCTGGTCCAGTGAGGGGCAGCCACAGTCACAACCAACTTTAGGAAGATGTTCATGTTCTCGCGCACCCTTGCCTCTTGCTCAGAACCAGCCTCATAATTTATGGGGCCCAATGCAAATGAAAATGTCGGGGCCCCAGTTTTTAAAATATGAAGCTGAAGCCATTTTCACCTTGAATCCCAGCACTCAGGAGGCAGAGACATATCGATCTCTGTGAGACTGAGGTCATCCTGGTCTACATAGCAAGTTCTAGGCCAGCTGGGTCTACAGGGAGACCCTGTCTCAAAAAAGCATACACTCAGACACACAGACATGCATACATACATACACACACACACACACACTCACACTCACACACGTCTGACTTTGAAGACAGTGACAGGATTATATCAAACCTGGGGCCCTGTAAGACCACACAGGCCCACACTTGTGAGACTGGCTTGCACTTAATGTGTCATCTGTTACCAGGACCCTAGAGGTTTAGAAAATACATTTCCAGAGTCGTGATGAGTTCTCTCAGAAGGGATTTGAGATGCCCATAACCTGTGTGATTCAGGGCTGCTGGCCTGAGCCACTGCGTGTTTGGAAATGCTTGGTGGGGTAGGGAGAGCATGGATGTGCTCGTGGCTGCTGGTGGAAGGGGCAGAAAGGGGTGGTGGTGCTGCCCAAGCTGCTCTGAGGATTGGAATTTAAATCTGAGGATTTAATCTGGGAGCATAATTTGCTTTGCCCTTTAAAAAGTCTTATGGTGGTAAAGAGATGCCCCATCCTTCAAGAACCAGTTAGGGATGGGGTTGTGGCTTAGTTAGTAGTGTTTGCCTAGCATGCCCAAAGCCTTGAGTTGGATCTCTAGCGCCACATAAAACTGAGTTTGGGGGTGCGTGCCTGTAAATCCCAGTGTGCTGTGGAATGTCCTTTCCTGCAGGAGTGCTGGAATTTCAGGCAGCTACCTTTGACTGAAAGGACAGGAAGCGTTTGGGGAATGCTAGCACTGATCTAGAATCTGTGGTTCTGCTGGTGCTACAGAGAAGCCCTAAGGTGGGGTGAATTGGAAAGGCTTAGCAGCTCTGACTGCGCCCTGACTTTTCCTTGAGCTCCCAGGGGGTTCAACTTCCCCAGAGATTCTTGGGAAAAATACGCAGGTGCTTGAGTCCTGCCCTCCTCCATTTGTGTGTGTGGTATGTGTGTGTGCATGTGCATATGTTTGTGCATGTGTTTGTGTGGCGGCCAGAGTACAACATTGGGAGTCATCCCTCGGGCGCTGTTTGCTTTTTTTTTTTTTTTAAGACAAAGTCTTTCTTTGACTTGGAGCGTGCCACACAGGCTAGGTTAGCTGGTCAGGGATCCTAGGGATCAATCTGCCTGTCCTCACGCTTCCAACGCTGAGATTACAAACATACCACCGTGCCCAACTTTTGTTTTTAACCTGACTTCTGGGGACCTTAGGTTTGCAAGGCAAGTACTTTACTGACTGAACTCCTCCCAGTTCCCCTCCTCCTTTCCCCTGCCCCTTTGGTGTTTTTGAGACAGGGGCTCCCTGTAGCTCCAACTGACCTGGAACTTGCTAAGTAGACTAGGCTGGCCTCAGTTTCACAGAGATCTGCCTACCTCTACTGGGATTAAAGGCGAGTACCACCACACACACCTTTTGACCCAGGGTTTCACTATGTAGCCAAGGCTGTCCCCAGTGTTGTGACCCTCTGGTGTTGGGATTACAGTACTGTACCACCATACCCAGCTGGGTTCTTGAGTTTTAGTCCTTGCTCCCCTGCCCCTCCCTCTAAGAGGTATCTGAGGGACAGGATAGGACAGGACTGTAATCTCAGCTCCATCTCTCAGGTGGACTGCTGAGTCAGAGATGTAGCAGCATGGAGCATGCGCAGAGTGAACAGCTCTAGAGACTTTAGTCAAGGGTGCTGCTTACAGAAAGGCAGGCAGGGCAGGGGAGCCATCAAAGATGCCCCTAGGCTTGACAGCAGTGGGAGGCTGTCCACCTCCCTTACATTGGAGAGGAGAGGTCCAGACTACAGCTGAAGGGATACCACCACTGTCAAGTGGTGGTGAGGCGGGAGGAGGAGGAAATAAAGGCTTTCCATTCCTTCGGCTCAGTCCAGCTGGCAGCCCAATGATGTAGTCAGTAGTCCTAGTAGGTTTTAGAACGGAGTGTGCGAGAGATGAGATGAGGCTCCCCACTCCTGGCTGCCTAAGTGTTCTACCGCTTGACTGGCTGGCCCATCCCTTCTTGGGTCTGGCCAGCCAACCAATATTCACCTTCTCCCCAGCATCAAGGCTGTTACAAAGAATGTGTGAGCTGGGTGTGGTTGTGCATGCCTGCAGTCCCAGCATTCATTGTGAGTTTGAGGCCAATATGGACTATCAAACAAGTTTGAGGGCAGCTTGGGCTACATAGCCAGACCCTGTCTCAATGAATGAATGAATGAATGAATGAATGAATGAATGATGAATGAATGACTAGGGGGCCAGGGATGTGGTTTAGTTGGAAGTGCTTGTCTAGCATGCAAGAAGTCCTGAGTTTGATTCCCCAGCAATGTATAAACTAGGCATGGTGATGCACATCTATAATCCAAGCTCTTGGGAAGTAGAGGCAGGAAACTCAGAAGCTAAAGGTCATTACTCAGTTACATGAGACCCTGTCTCAGAATCTATAAACTGTGGGGGGGGGGTGGCGCTAAAGAGATGGCGCAGTGTAGTTTTTACCACACAAGCATGAGGTTCTGAATTTGGATCCCTAGCACCCATGTAAAAAGTCTGGGAGGGAGACAGTGTGTGTCAGTAATCCCAGAGCTGGGGAGGTGGAGACAGGAGGGTTTGCTCTGGGGTTTGCTGGGCAGCTTTAGGTTCAGTGAGAATCTGTCTCAAAAAATAAGGTGGAGGGGGCTTGAGAGATGGCTTAGTGGTTAAGAGCCTTTGCTGTTCTTCCAGAGGACCTGGGTTTGGTTCCCAACATCCATATAGTGGCTTACAACCATCTATAACTCCAGTTTGGGTGATCTGATGCCCTCTTCTGGCCTCTTTGGTCATTGTATGCATGTGGTGCATGGACATACATGTAGACAAACACTCATACACATAAAACAAAAAAATAAGGTGAAGGAAAACACCTGATCTGACACACATGTTCATTGTACTCTCCCATGCACAAGCAGGGGCATATACACACAAAGAAAATATGTTAATAAAGACATTTAAAAATAAATATCACATCTTTAATCCCAGCACTCAGGAGGCAGAGGCAGTTGGATCTCTGAGTTCAAGGCCAGCCTGGTCTGCATAGTGAGCTCCAGGGCACCTGGGGCTACAAGGAGGCCCTGTCTCAAACACACACACACACACACACACACACACACATGCACACACACGAAGGAAAGAAAGAAAGAAAATGTCCTAGTTGTATTATTAGGATAGGCATTGGGCAGTTTATGTGGTTACAGCAGTAACAGATCATGGTACTGGAGAGATGGCCCAGTGGTTAGGAGCACTACTACTCTTACAGAGGACCTGAGTTCAATTCCCAGTACTCACATGGTGACTCAAAACTGTCTGTCGCTCCAGTTCCAATTCTGGTCTCTGAGGGTACCAGGCATGCACGTGCTGCACATACATACATGTAGGCAAATACTCATACACATAAAAATTAAAAATAATATATCTTTATTTTTAAAAAGAATAACAAGTAACACTTTGGGCAACAGATAATGGCTATCGTAAGCATTTTAGGAGCATCCTCTCTTTAAGTCTTTACAGCATCCCTAGCAGGTGGGTACCATTATACCGTCCCTCATGCTGTTACTTCCCGATGAAGACTGTGGGGCTGAGTGGGCCACACAACTTACCGATGTTGCTTACTGATACAGACTGTGGGGCTTTGCCTGGTCACACAGCTAACTAAGAGGCAGAGTTGGCCTCAGACCAATTGTGGGAGTCCTGACTGTCTCCTCTCACCGTCTTGAGGATTCATTCCTCCATAGTGGTCCCCACCCGTCCTGTGGCCTTGGCTCATTCGTGTCAGCCCACTCTTTGGGATGGTCTTCCCCACTTCCTCTCTATGTGACCTAGTTGAACTTGGTTTTTGAGACCCGACTCAGATCTCACTTCCTCCATGAGACCTTCTCCAACCACTTCCGCCTCCCACATCTCTTCTTGGGTAGTCAGTAGCAGGTGATGCTTTGTTGTGTCCCAGGATGTCATCAGGCCGTTCTGAGCATCTCCAGTCCCCAGTGAGATTCCAATGTGGTTACAGTGTAGGACTTGGTATTCTCTGAACTTGGTGCTCTCCAGTATTTCATTGAAGAGACTGGAAGGAAGTGATTGTTTATGGAGCTCAAGGCAGGGTTAAGAGAACCCTCTAGGCTGGCACAATAGACAGCAACCAGTAGGGAAAACCATTACCACACCTAGGTCACAGGGAGGTGTCACTGGAGCCTCAGAAGGGCCAAAGCTGTGTGAGAGGAAGTCCACAGTGGGAGTTCGTAAGTTTGAGAACTGGTGAGGTTTTTTTTAAGCCTTTATTTATTTGTAATTATTTATGTATATGAGTATTTTGCCTGCATGTATGTGTACCACCCGTGGAACTGGAGTTCAGGACAGTTGTTAAGTGTCACGTGGGTGCTGGGAACCCAACCCAGGTCCTCCACAAGAGCAGCAAATGCTCTTAGCTGCTGAGCCATCTCTCCGGTCCCAAGAACTGGTTTTTAAAATTTACGTTTATTGATTGATTGATTTTGTATGCATATGTATGAATATGTTTGTGCATATGCATACATGTGGTGGTCAGAAGACCACTTAGTGGGAACTGCTTCTCTCTTTCCACAATGTGGGTCCCAGGGATTGAACTCAGGTCATCAGGCTTGGCAGCAAGTACGTTTACTCACTGAGCCATCTCATGAGCCTAAGAAGTGATTTTTATACTTCAAAGTCAGTGGAGGTGTTTTACATTAGAGCAAAGCCTCAGATGGAAGGGCTTACAGTGTGGTGGATGTTTGGAGACAGAAGTCAGGATCCCTACCTGAAACCCACATGCCAAACAGTTGAACATGACTCAGGTGAACACTGGAGGAATCCAGCTATCTAAAGCTTTTTTCTCAGAGGATGGGAGCTGCAGGCTAAGCCCGTGGCCTTCATTAGGACTCCCCCAAAGGCTTTGCACTGAGGGTGAGGCTCTATGGTAGAATGCCTATATGAGATCACCCAAAGTTCTACCCCCAACACCACAGAAACAGATGAACAAAGACTACAGATGTCCTCAGATGCATCTGGATTAATGGCTAGTTTGTGTGTTCTTTTTATATTTCAAAGTTCTTTAAAAATTTACTGGCGAGATGGACTGGAGAAATGGTTCAACTCAATGGTTAAGAGCACTGGCTGCTCTTCCAGAGGACCCGGATTCAGTTCCCAGCATCCACATGATGACTAACAACCAACTGTTCATAATTCCAGTTCCAGGGGATCCGACTCTTTCTTCTGACCTCCATGGGCATTGCATGACACGGGCGCACTTACATACATGCAGGCAATACACTCACACATGTAAAATAAAAATAATAAATAAAATATTAAAAAAGAAGTATTTTGCTATTGAAGACTGTTTTCTGTATGTATTTGGGTAGGTTATGCTGTACTTTGTGGAAGTCAGAAAACAACTTGTGGGAATCAGTTCTCTCCTTCCACCATGTGGGTCTGAGGGATGGATGTGGTGTTGCTTAATCTCATTTCTTTTTTCTCTATTCCTATTTTTCCACCCACCCTGTTGGTTTAGATCCTCCTAGACATGGGAAGGCTTGATGGAGCTTCAGGGAAGCTGTCACTGCAGATAAGAGGCAGAGTTGCTCACTCGGGCCCCTCCTGGCATGCTGGGTGGATTTGCTGTTCTAAGTGTCTTTGTGGCTCCCTTCTCTGCCCAGCCTGGGGTATGCTAAGCAGTGACCCTCCTGTAGAAGGTTTGACCGGAATACCGTGTACTTTCCTGGTGGCATCCTCTATCCTGTGACCTCCAGACCTTGAGCTCTTGGCTTAAGTTTTCCTGCTTTCTGCAATACTCCCTCAGGAGACATTAGGGAGTGGTGGGGGCTGTTGAGGCATCCCATTGACGGTACTCCTGTACCATCTTAGGAGTTTCTAGGTTCCAGAAGGACAGGTTTTAGATCTACCTGTCATTTGGGTTGTGTGTGGCTGTTGGCTTTTGCAGAGACTTGGAGGTGGTGACTGAGATCCCTAATGAAAACAGATTGGGATCAGAGGGGACACTGAGGAAAGGCCCAGAGTTTGCGTGGCTGGAGAGGATGTGACCTAAGGCCTTGTGCAGGGCTTCTCACCGATGCTACGACATCTGTCCTTGGTGACCCCCCATGAATGGCTCAGGGATGGCTTGGAGCCCAAGGCTCAGGCAGTGTACAGAAGCCCACAGGGCCTGACTGGGAAGTCTTCCATTTTCCAAGGAGGAGGTAGCTCTGCACTGGGTCTGTGGCCCATCCTGGTGTCTGTGCAGTGGGGTCTGGGCATCCACTGAAGCTTGGCCTCTGGTCTGATGAGTTTATGAGTCCTTTACTCCAGAAGTCAGACATAGAACAGACTACAGACTACACAGAGAAAAGAGGGGCAGTTCATGTCACTTGTAGTTCCGTCCTTCAGTCTCATTTACATTTTGAACTTCGATATGTGAACTTCCTCTGTATTTAAAAGTGGAAGCAAAGCATACATGTATTTTATAACCTGTTCCCCCTCACACTGGATTTTTTTCCACTTAAAAAAAATACATGTTTGGAAAGATGGTTCAACAAGAGGACTTCCTGTTCTTCCAGAGGACCTGAGAGATCAGTTCCCAGCACCTACATTGAACTTCTTACATTCACCTATACCTCCAGCTCCAGGGAATCTGACACCCTTTTCTGGCCTCCAAGGACACCGGTATACAAGTGGCCAACACTCACAGAAACACACATGCACATAAAAAACATATAATAGTTAGGTGTGGTGGTCCAGGCCTTTAATCCCTGTACTGGGAAGAAGAGACAGGGGGATCTCTCTGGGTTTGAAGCCAGCCTGGTCTACATAGTGAATTCTAGGTCAGCTGGGGCTACAGAGAGAGCCTGTCGAAAGGAAAGAAAGAAAGAAAGAAAGAAAGAAAGAAAGAAAGAAAGAAAGAAAGAAAGAAAGAGAGAGAAAGAGAGGAACGAAGGAACGAAGGAAGGAAGGAAAGAAGAAAGAAAGAAGGGAGGGAGGAAGGAAGGAAGGAAGGAAGGAAGGAAGGAAAGAAAGAGAAAGAAAGTGAAACGTAAAGAAATACATACTTGCTCCAATTCAAACTGAAATATAAAAGAGGTATCCACTGTACCCTGCCTCTGTCCCCCAGCCTCTAATTCTATTCCTCAGAGCAGGTCCCCCTTATAGTAGCTGGGAATATGTTGATTAGGGAGATTTATAGAAAGGACAGTTTAAATAATATTTAGGTGGAACAGAAAACTTTAAGTCTTGACTCTGGTAACTTATACTAAGGTTGTCATGTGCAGGTTGTGAGGAGGGGGAGGAGCATTGGGGGGCACTAGGAAGTAGTTGTGGGTAGAGAAGGGACTTTCAGAAAGAGAACTGTTATATAATTAAGCAAAGGAGGAGATGGAGAATTTTGAGGCCCAGGTTTTGATTGGCTTGGCCCTGAGGGGCAGGGAAGATAGAGGTGAGTGAGATGGTAGTCAGGGGCAGGTTATGGTCAGAGTTTATTTTACTTCTGAGTGGGGGTTGGGATAGGTGGGGCAGCAGAAAGCAAATGAGCCTGAGACATGTCAGGAAGTGGTCATAGTAATTGTTAGGTATTTGTAAAAAAACAAAACAACAACAACAAAAAAAAACCCCACAAACTCAACGAAATAAAAAATTAGCAACTCTATTTTAGCCTTTTTGATTAATTTTTGTTTTATGTACATATGAATGTATTTTTGCGGTGCTGGAGATGGAGCCCAGGGCCTTGATCATGCGAGGCAAGTGCTCTACATCTGAGCTACATCTCTAGCTAAAGTTGGTTGTGACTGTGGCTGCCCCTCACTGGACCAGGCCAGGGGAATGAGATGGGGATGGGCATAGATAAGATGGGGAGGGACACCGGGGCTTCAGTGATGCTGAAAACAGGTCCAAACTGCCCTTGACCACATCTCCCCACCCCAAGGGTTGAACAGTTGTCCAAAAACGATTCTGTGAAACAGGCAGACAAGCTAAAGCCAGTGTGTGGTAAATTGAGATGATCCAGGCCCAGACTAAAGCAAGGGGGGTATTCAAACTGAAACTCTTTGATCTTGTGATCGTTTATAGGTTAAGACCAAGAAGAAAGGGAAAAAAATACCCACATTAACTAAAAGAACCCACACTGAGAAAACTTTTCAAACATTTACTATTTGTTTAAACTGTCATCTTTATTTCCAGCGTATCAAAGAAGTTATAGCCTCACCCAAACCCTGGCACACCATCCAAAGGGAGCATCAAATCTAAAATGCAGATATCTCCAGAGATGTCAGGACCAAAAGGAACCTTAGAAACCAGCAGGTTTCTGGCTCTTGTCTCTTTGAGGAAGGGCCTCCTAAAACCATCAATATGGTTCCCAAAGAACTTTAACACCGGGTCCCCCCTCTCCTGCCCAGGTCTGGTCCAGTTCTCACTGCAGAGATGAGGAAGCTGGGGCTGTAAGAGGGGAAGTAGCCGGCCAAGGCCACCCACAAATGGGGGCAGGATCAGAACCCGGAAACTTTCAGCTTCCCTTCCTGATCCCTCAATTTCAGGAGTTCAACCAAAACTCATGGAAATGTTCCCAGCCTACCACACCACACCAAAGAGATGGAGCCAGCATGGTGGGGTTACAGGTATGCAGTATCACACCTGGTTTATGCGGTGCTAAGATTGGAACTGAGTGCTTCATACATGTTAGGCAAGCAGTCTACCAACTGAGCTGATTCCCAGGCCCTCTGTACCTTTTCTATAGGGAAAAGCAAACAAATGTAACTATCCTTAACACCCATGCCTGGGCTCCTTTTAGTGCAATTCATGTTAAACTTTTTTCCCTTTCCTTCCTTCCTTCCCTCCCTCCCTTCCTTCCTTCCTTCCTTCCTTCCTTCCTTCCTTCCTTCCTTCCT
>NW_008356767.1:10958-13227 GCF_000622305.1 Nannospalax galili
TTCCTCCCTCCCTCCATCCCTCCCTCCCTTCCTTCCTTCCTTCCCTCCCTCTTTTGCTCCCTTTCCCCCAGGACAAATAGGTACTAAGCACTTACTCTGTGCTGGGCATGTTCTAACTACTGGGCACAGTAAATAAATGGAGAGAAACATGGAGGCTGGAGAGATGGC
This sequence comes from Nannospalax galili, assembly GCF_000622305.1. Classification (NCBI taxonomy): domain Eukaryota; kingdom Metazoa; phylum Chordata; class Mammalia; order Rodentia; family Spalacidae; genus Nannospalax; species Nannospalax galili. The sequence continues at coordinate 11,127 of NW_008356767.1, forward strand.
TCAGCGGTTAAGAGCACTGGCTGCTTTTGCAGAAGACCTGGGTTTGATTCCCAGCACCCACATGGTGGCTAACATCTCTCTGAACCTCCAGTTCCAAGGGATCCAACACTCTCTCTGTCCTTCACTCCTCGAGCACTTACATGCATGCAGGCACAACACTCATACCCATCAAATAAAAATAAAAAAATAAATAAATAAATAGAACACATTTTAGTGTTTCTAAAGGGAGAAACAGTTAATAAATACATACCATGCCCCATGGTGGTATAGAAAAAGCAAATCAGGACAAGAGGTACAGAGAATGGTGAAGAAGGAAGGCATTTAGTCTAGGGTGGTCAGGGACGGAGTCTCTGAAGTAGGTAAGGGAGAGAGGTACCATGTAGATCTCCCAGGGAAGATAGTTCCAGGCAAAAGGATCAGCAGGTGCAAAGGCTCTGGAGCAGGAGCATAAAACACAACCAAGAATCCAGTGTGGTATGAGTGAAGGCAGTAGTGGGTTAGAGATGCAGGGAAGGGCTTGGGGGGAGGTGGCAGCCAGAGTCGGGGCCCTGAAGCTCCAGCCAGCCTTTGGTCTTTTCTCCAGGTAAGGATGTAGCACGCACGGAAGTAACTTCTCTGACATAGCCAGTCATGTGGCTTCCCTGACCACTGTGACCACCAAGCAGCCTGTGCTGGGCACAAGTGTGAGGGGACCAGGTACAGGAGTCAGGCCCTGAGCAAACTATATAGCCTCTTGGTGACGCTGAGAAAAACCCTCCATAGTCTCCTCTGTGAAATGGAAAGATCAGGTTAGATAGTGTTTAACGTCCTTTCTACAAGATTCGTATTTTGGACGCCCCCGACCACTCCCTGTTGCTTAATCCACCCCAAAGCATCACCTCATGGCTCTTTAGGGAGAAAAGTCCAGTCCAGGAAACAGGCTCTTTAGTCATCCATGTCTCTAAAGATTATGAATGGCAGGCTGTGAGATGGCTCAGTGAATGAAGGCACTGGCTGCCAAGCCTGTCAACCTGAGTTCTATAACTGGGACCCACATGGGGGAAGGAGAGAACCGAGTCACTCAAGGCGTCCTCTGCCCTGCACACGAGCACCATGGCCTCACGCAATACACAAAATTAATAAATCATGCTTTAAATATTTTTCAGACTATTGAGAGCAACCAGTAAAGATAGCACAGCCTCCACAAATGTGTCAGGGTGCTGCTTGCAGAGGCCAAATTAGGAGGGTGCACTGAGCTGGCCCCTACCCACCGCTGTGCTCCCCTGCCACCCCTATTCATTTCATGGCTTTAGGAATCACTCCATCCATCCCATCCACTTCCTTGAAGGCCTGTCTGTGTCACACATCATCAAATAGGGTCAGTGGAAGGCAAGACCCAACACTTTCTACCCAGCTGCAGGAACAGAGTTTGTCTCCCCCATCAGACTGGCAACTCCTGAGCATGTGGACTGTCTCACCCACCAGACTGCGGCCATGTCCTACGCCTCTTCCTAGACCTTTGCCACCAGACTGGGAAACCCTCAGCACAGGAACTATGTCTACAAGGGGTGTATGGGGTGCTCTCTGAGACAGACTGTGGGTCCCTGATGATGGGGTTCATGCCACCCCAATTGGACTCGAAGGTCCCTGGAGCTGAAGTTTATCTGCCCCACTCCTTTTACCCCTTTGCCGCTTTTCGCATGCCTTCTCTATTTCTAATTGTTTCTTTAAACGATGTGCTGCGTGAAAAAGTCGATTGAACCACCCACCAAGTACAAGGCCCTGTTATTCCTAATCATTGACTCCGTCACCAAAACTCTGAATCCGAACCTCGGTGTCGAATGAAAAGAAGAAAGCCACAAGTCAGCTTCACCTAGCATCTCCTTAGATTCTAGGTGAAGAACAGATCATAGGTTCGTCCAAAGACTGTCCCCATTTTATAAGCAGCCCTCGCTGAAGACAGGCTGAAGGAAGCTGAGATACACTTAAGGAGCTCGTCCAGGCCCGGCAATGTTGGGTGCCGTGCCTGCCCAGGCATGAACCACACCCTTGGTTTCTAAGGGGAGTTGCTTGTCCCTCAGCAATGCAGGTGACAGTGGGTGAGCAGGGATGGGGACCGAGG
>NW_008356767.1:13278-14948 GCF_000622305.1 Nannospalax galili
CCCTGCCACCCCTATTCATTTCATGGCTTTAGGAATCACTCCATCCATCCCATCCACTTCCTTGAAGGCCTGTCTGTGTCACACATCATCAAATAGGGTCAGTGGAAGGCAAGACCCAACACTTTCTACCCAGCTGCAGGAACAGAGTTTGTCTCCCCCATCAGACTGGCAACTCCTGAGCATGTGGACTGTCTCACCCACCAGACTGCGGCCATGTCCTACGCCTCTTCCTAGACCTTTGCCACCAGACTGGGAAACCCTCAGCACAGGAACTATGTCTACAAGGGGTGTATGGGGTGCTCTCTGAGACAGACTGTGGGTCCCTGATGATGGGGTTCATGCCAACCCAATTGGACTCGAAGGTCCCTGGAGCTGAGGTTTATCTGCCCCACTCCTTATACCCTTTTGCTGCTTTTCGCATGCCTTCTCTATTTCTAATTGTTTCTTTAAACGATGTGCTGCGTGAAAAAGTCGATTGAACCACCCACCAAGTACAAGGCCCTGTTATTCCTAATCATTGACTCCGTCACCAAAACTCTGAATCCGAACCTCGGTGTCGAATGAAAAGAAGAAAGCCACAAGTCAGCTTCACCTAGCATCTCCTTAGATTCTAGGTGAAGAACAGATCATAGGTTCGTCCAAAGACTGTCCCCATTTTATAAGCAGCCCTCGCTGAAGACAGGCTGAAGGAAGCTGAGATACACTTAAGGAGCTCGTCCAGGCCCGGCAATGTTGGGTGCCGTGCCTGCCCAGGCATGAACCACACCCTTGGTTTCTAAGGGGAGTCACTTGTCCCTCAGCAATGCAGGTGACAGTGGGTGAGCAGGGATGGGGACCGAGGGCTCAGGGCTGGCTTAGCATATGCCCCAGTGTCTCAAGTGGGATAGAGAGTTCACCCCAGACACCAGGAAGGGCATCTGAGCACAGGGAGCACATCTGAGGCTCCACCGGAATCCAGTTCCTGATTCATTTTGACAAAGGATTTCTATGGAACTGTTGGGGTGGCCTTGAAGGCGGGGGACTTCGTCTGACATGGTATCTCCATCATCACCCCGGCACTGAAAACAGTGCTTCAAGTACTTCCCACATACTAACCCAGTTACTCTTCACAGCAGTGCTAAACAGTGCCTCTTCAGACTAGACAACACAGACTGAGCATAGCCCGCTCAGGGGGGAGGAATGGATATTTCAACCAGGAGTATCAAAATGTACACTTCCAGCCCCCGCTTCTCTGAAACCGATAGAAAATGCCTTGGGGATTTTTGGGGCTTCCTGTAAACCGCCCAGGTTGAATGTGGAAGGCCACCCAGCCACAGCATCCTGAGGGCTTAGGAGACTGGGGGACAGAGACTCAAGTGGAGCTGTGCAGGGTCCCACAGGCACCAGGAATTTGGCACACTGAAGATGCCACCCGTGGGCTGGGGAGATGGCTCATGGGTAAACTGCCTGCCCTGCAAGTCTGAAGACCTGAATTTGATCCCTAGCATTCTTGTGAAGAAGCAAGGTATGGTGGCGCACACATGTAATCCCTGTGCTGGGAAAGCAAAAACGGGTGGATGGCTAGGGCAGTGCTCCCTGGCAGTCAGCCTAGCTGGACTCCTGAGTTTAAAAAAATTCCACCCCCCTGAAAGTACAACATCCTTAGAAAATGTCTGACGTTCCTAGTAAAA
>NW_008356768.1:0-436 GCF_000622305.1 Nannospalax galili
GGGGGAGAGCTGAAGAGCTATGTGGAGAAGCTTGGGCATGTGGAGGAGGAGACCCGTAGACTCTTCCTAGAGTTGGCCTGGGCAATTCTGTTTTGCCACCAGAATGGGATTGCCCACCATGACCTGAAACCTGAGAACATCCTGCTGGATGGGCAGGGTCATATAAAGCTGGGTGATTTTGGGTTGGGGAGAAAACTCCGCCCTGGAGAGAGGGTCAATGGTTTCTATGGGACATTTGGCTACTGTGCCCCAGAGGTCTTTACTTTGCAACAGTATGATGGGCTGGCTGCTGATATCTGGAGCCTGGGAGTGGTGCTGTATTTCATCACTCCCATTCGGAGACACAGAGAACTACAGAACCAAGCGGAACATCTTAGCTTCTTACTACACCATGCCGTCGCAGCTCTCCCCACACCTGAAAAATCTCCTTGCCCAG
>NW_008356769.1:0-577 GCF_000622305.1 Nannospalax galili
GCCAACAACTCAACTCAAGGTATCGCCTGTCTGGCTTTGCTGTTTGTCAAGCAACTTTTACCTATATATATGTATGCCCTTATAAAATTATATTGGCCCCTTTAATCTTTGGTTATACTTCCCTTTTGGGTGTTTATGGACATACAATTGGACCAGATAAACTGATTTGTTTTAACTCTTGAGGTCGTTTGAGGATCTGTTCCTCAGGGGTCCCATGGGCTTGGGAGGAGCCCCTGGCTCCTATCTTTTACCAGTTCCATCTATGTGAAGATAAGTCAAAGGTCCTGCTCGACCATTGTTGGCTTCTCTTGGAAGCATGGAGGAAATGATTCCTCCGTGTTGACCCTCCTCTTTATAGACTGGGCACTGGTTCAAGTCCATCTGGAGGGGTCTCCTTGGACTCCTTGATCGAGAGGTCAGATGACCCACCATCATTACAGGACATTTTGCAAGATGCTCATAGTCCCTGGGAACTAATTGACCAAGGAGGGCAAGGAGCAAAAAGTGTCCTTTGTGTTCCTCTGATCCAACTAGTATAGATCTCAAGGTATGTCTGTTAAACATCCAAGAAGGTTAG
>NW_008356770.1:0-1032 GCF_000622305.1 Nannospalax galili
CCTCTGCCTCCCAAGTGTCTGGATTAAAGGCGTGCACCACTGTGCCTCAACTTTAATCTTTTTAAGATGATTTTTTTTAGGGGATTGGAGATATGTGTCAGTGGTTAAGAACATTTATTGCTCTTGCAGAGGACCCAGGTTCTGCTCCCAGTACTCACATGGTGGCCAACAACACTCTGTAACCCCAGTTCCAGGGAATCACACATAAATCTTAAAAGATTTTAGTTTTATTTATATGTATGTGGTAAGTGTGCCTGTGGAGACCAGAAGAAGATATTAGATCCCATGGAACTGAACTCCCAGTCCTCTGTGAGAGCAGTGAGTGCTCCTAATGCTGAGCCATCTCTCTGGCTATCAGAATTTGAATAATCTTGAGCCTTCTTAGGCTAAGGTGGTGGTATCAGCTGAAGTGAGCAAAAGGTAGCTCAGGTATGTGGATTCACTTTGAGACTCTTAGTGGCCTCTGGTGTCAGTGCCAGCGACCAAGTGGTTATAGTAGCGCATTGTAGAGCGTTCTCTGTCATTACTGTTTTTTTCCTTTAATCTGTCTGAACCTTGGTTGATTAGTCAGTGTCTAGCTCTGTCACAGCCTGGAAATAAATCTGGTTCCCTCTGTAATGTGGGACTGAAGAAGGTGCCAAGCAGTAGTGTGATAGCTGGAATAAACACTTTATTTTTTAAAAATGACAATAGAAAAGTACCTTTAAACGTTTAGAAAAGCATAGTCGATGGTGAAGTGGCTCTTTTCCTTAAAAGCAAGTAGAGGAGTTTCACACAGCCAAGTGGCACTGAGAGCATGAGCCAGTCCCTGAACACCAAAGTGGATGTATCAGAAGCCCCCAGGCTGCTGCCTGCCTGTTTCCTCTACCTTATGGTGAGAAAGAGCACTTCATACCAGGCCTTGGTTATTGGGGGTGGTGGTGGTGGGGTGATGATCTTTAAAAACTTTTTGACATTTTTATTTCTAATGAAACAAATCCCCCAAACCAACGATACAATCATTAAAACATTTAAGTTTTCTACACAACACGA
>NW_008356770.1:2685-4117 GCF_000622305.1 Nannospalax galili
TTTCTCAAAAAGGCAGGGGTACTTGCCATGAAGCCCTGCAATTCAATCCTGGGGAATCTGTACAGCTGAAGGAGAGACCTGATCTTCTCATCTACCCACACTCGCGAACTCTTCAGGTTCCCTGAAGTTTCAAAGAAATGCTCTTACTAGTTTTGTGGCATAATCTGAAGCTGGTCCTGGATTTTCTTCGAGACAGGCTTACTTAAAAGCCCAACCCAGCTGGGCATGGTGGTGCATGCCTTTAATCTCAGCACATGGGAGGCGAGGCAGACGATCCCTGTGAATTTGAGGCCAGCCTGGTCTACATAGCGAGTTCCAGGCTAGCTGGGGCTACAGGGAGACCCTGTCTCAAAAAGACAAAAAACAAAAAGCCCAACCCAGGCTACCATCAAACTCATAATCCTCTTGCCTCAGCTTCCTGAGTGGTGGGGATCGAGCCCAGGTCCTGGACTGTTTTACACTCTGGTCTGTATTGCTGTTTGAGATACATTATAAAATCTTTTATTTTGTCATTTATTTTACAACCTCTGATTCCCCTACTTTTTTTGACTTAAGTGTGTTTATAGAGAAGGTAGCCACAGAAGCAAAGTGGCATAGAATTTTGTTCTGAGAAATGCTTATTTGTATAGTAATAACAATGGCCTACGAGTTTTACAGCCCAAACATAATAACCGTGTACCTGTGTAGCTTAGAAAGGCACCAGGGAGAAAGAAGCAGGTCGTTGAGTTCCAGGGCAGCTGTAGCTACATAGTGAAACACCTGAGGATAGTGTCATCTCTTCTGTTACACCTGGAAGCAGGTGTGGCCCAGAGTTCCCACAGCTTAGTTGTGCGCCATGTGACATTTCCCTGGCTGGGCAGAGCAGTGGGAATCCAGGTGGTAGGGGACTGATGGCATTGTCTTTGAGGCGCGAGCAACTGAAACCTTTGTGAGCTTTTGGTCGTCTTAAACCCTGAACACCCTGACTCGTTTCTTCACATCACTGAGCTGCCTTTTAACTGCTGAAGAAGCCTCTGCCTTTCTCCCCATGGGACGGAGTGAAACTGGCTCAGAGAAATGACATAAGGCTAGTTTCCACTCTACAAGTTCTTCCTCCTCCCAACTTTGACCACAGCCATCAAACCCAGCTTGTGTGTTGTGAGTCCTAGAAACCTTTCCCAATATTCACTGGGCACAGCACTTGGTGGCCTCGGATTCTTGGAACAGGTGTACTAGCCCTCTGGACTCAGGGAGAGCCATCGAGGAAAAACGGCAGCCTAGACGGTGACCAGGACTAATGACCTGCCACCATGCTGCTTTCAGAGATCCTGAGAAAGGAAGGACAGGATGGGGAGGCCACTGCAGTGGGCCAGGCCTGCTGGTGAGCCTATGCCTGGCAGTCAGGCTGGGCTTTGTTCCAGAGTCCAACAGCATCTTTGGACCTGTGTACATC
>NW_008356770.1:4385-7026 GCF_000622305.1 Nannospalax galili
TTCAGCAGTTACGAACTCTACTGTCGCTGAACTCCCTCGTCCTTGGCCCTTTCAACCTGGAAGGGCTTTCTCAGAAGTCCCAACAGTACTTCCACTTAAGTACAGCAAAGTGTAACCTGGGCCTCTAGTCTTGAAAATTCCCTGGCCTTCCATTGGAAGCTGATCCCTCCAGGGAGCCCCTCATCCTGGCTTTGTATACTCCCTTCTCATACCTATGCACAGGAAGGAAGGGCAGATGGTTTGGTTAATTTTGGTCAATGAGAAAGCCTGAACTTTTTTGTTTTGTTTTAAATATTTTATTATTTATTTTAATTTTATTTTTTTATGTGTATGGGTATATTGCCTGCATGTAGGTAAGTGCACCTGTGTCGTGCAGTGCCCGCGGAGGACAGAAGAGGCTGTTGGATCCCCTGGAACTGGAGTTACAGATAGTTGTTAGCTACCATGTGGGTGCTGGGATCCGAACCCGGATCTTCTGCAAGAACAGTCAGTGTTCTTAACCATTGAGCCATCTCTCCAGCCCCTTGCTTGGAATTTTGATACTGTAGTTCACAGGGTCACTGGTTGGTTAGGACTATTGGAGACAATTTCCCCCAAGAGTCTACATAATGCCCTCTGGAACTATCAAAGCCAGCCATTAAGGAGGGAACTTACAGCTCATTTCAGTACTGAATTCTCTATGTCCTCCAACCAAAACACATATCATCTTCAGCAATAGAGTCTCTTCATCTAGTTCTGGCATGCAAGCAACAGCAGTGGCAAGAGCCTTTATGGTCCTGGTGGTTTCTGGGGCCACCCTGGCCAACAAATCATAGGAAAGTAACCTACATTATTCTGTTACTGAGACTTTCATTCTCATAGGAAAGTAACCTGCATCTGTTACTGAGATTTTCATTCAATAACCTTATGGTTTCTGAGAGTGCTCTTTTCTACCCATGCATGATGCCTTATGTATTGTACTGTGTTAATAGCCTACTCTTTCTTTCAATTAACTTAATTCCAGTAAAGTTGTAAGGTAGGTGGAAATACCACTGTACTTGATTGTTTAACCAAACCAAAACTGGCCAGCAGCATGACTCGGTGCAAACCTGACAGACAACCTGCAATGGAAACAACTCCTGAAAGTTGTCTTCTGACCACCTCGCGTGCATGCACACTCAACAATAAATGTAAAGCAGGGGCAACGAGACGCCTCAGGTGTCTTCGTATCAAGGACGTTGAAGCTGTCCCCATTTGAAGACATCAGGTTGTCTCCTGATGCCGTAGATTACAAAATCCTAAAACATTTCATTTCAGCTGTTTTCTTGCATAAAGATCACCAGGGTGCTTTGCTGGAGATGGGACCTGGGGGCACTTAGTTTGAGGGAAGTGGAGCTGGGTCTCTCCACATTGCTAAGCTAGAATTTGCTTGGCCAAGTTCGCTGTAAGCTTTTCCTTCCAGCACGAATAAAAAATTCTTTGCTTTATCCATCCATCTGCATATACTCAACCTAATTACTAATGATTTCTCCCTAAGAGCTTAATCTTAAACTCTAACATTTATTCATTATGGTCAAAAGTCAGGTAACTATACCCCCTCCAGCCAACTCCAAATAAACAAGGGACATGTTTGTCATTAGTAATAGTGGTTTAGTTTTTATATCTGTCAGCTTAATTTTCATATAATAAAAAATGAATATCTAAAAATCTTGGCCATGTCTGTACATGGTTCTAGTTCTACTGGCCAAGGAAGACCCAGGCATGGATGGGCAAGAGGGAGCCTCCCTCCTCAGCCCAGGTGCACCTTTGGCAAGAGTGGCTCACATAAGCACTGCTCTCTGCCTTAGTCAGGGCAGCCACCCTGACTTCTTGCCTGTCTGTAACTCATGGTTGTCCTAGGAACTGCAGCACCACAACCTGGACTGAGTCGGTGCTGAGACATCCTCTCTGCCCACTCAAATTGCCTCCCAACCCATCTTCTTGAGCATCTCGTGGGCATCTGAACCTCAAGTCCTAAGCCAACTCCCTCCTCTCTTATCACTGAGCCCTTCCATTATCTGCTCTGAAACCACCACCTGCTTCTGATGCTCTGACTGGACTCGCGTACCTTAGAAGACAGATACTTCAGTTGTTTTACTGCGTTTAGCACTGGGCGGGGGGGAGGGGGGGTCAATGGGAGCACTTGTATGCTCAGGAACCAGTGTTGAAATAAAAAATTTAACCTGCTTCCACCAAAACTGCATGAGTGACTTAAAACATTGTTAAAACTACTCCAGAGGAAAGAAAATCCTAAAGAAAACCATGATGTAAGGCTACAGTGGGCGCTACTGCTGAGAATTATGACAAAAGGGAATGGAAACAAACGAGACCATCCGCTGCTCTACATCAGGTGTAAAAAATGGTGCCTGTTGACAGCTTGGGCTACTGTGGGACAAGGACATACTGCTGGTGCAGGTGGCTCACGTCCCTCATGAGCAGGAAGCTGCCCAGGTGCAGGCAGGTGGAGGGCGGCCGCACAATCAGATACCTGTGCTGTTAAACAGGTGCTGAGAGGTGCTGTTCTCAGCATGAAATTACTTAAGCCCAGAAATGTGGTAAGAACCTCCTTGGCTGGCACTGCCTGCTCCTCTGTCCTCATCAGGAATCTCGCCTTCCTTTCTGA
>NW_008356770.1:7054-9351 GCF_000622305.1 Nannospalax galili
AGGAATCTCGCCTTCCTTTCTGACTCATCTTTTTTTATAGGCCCCTCATAAGGGATGAAATTCACCACCTTATTTGGGCTGAGGCATAAGTGCTGTTCCCTGGCATCCAGCTATCCAAAGCCAAGTCACTGGAAGCTGCCACAGGAGGTGGTGGTGGGCAGGTCACCTGTGGTAATGTACATTATGTATATTTTTAAATATTTCTGTTTTTAATTTTTGGTCTTTTTGAGACAGGGTCTCCCTGTAGCCCCAGCTGGCCTGGAACTCACTATGTAGACGAGGCTGGCCTTGAATTCATAAAGATCCACCTGCCTCTGCCTCCCAAATGCTGGGATTAAAGGTGTGCGCCACCATGTCCATCTCTATTATATCTTTTTAAAAGACTACTAATTAGGGTCGAGCTTGGTGATACACGCCTGTAATCTCAGCACTCAGAAGGCTAAGGCAGGAAGATTCTGAGTTCCATGCCAGCCTTAACTACATAGTGAGAATCTGTCTCCAAAACCAAACCAAAACAGACTACTGAGATGTGACAGCGGATGCTGACCAAAAATTCAGAAAAGCCCAGCATCATGCACACACAAATCCCTGGAGATTCCTATTCGGTTATTTTGGTCACACTCACATTCTTATTTCAGAAGAGGCTCATAAAAATGTCCCTGAGGAATGGCTTCATTACAACTAGTGCAGTTGGACTGAAAAGGAAGAGGGGTCGTATGTACCACATCTCAGACAGATTGCTAACAAAATGCTGAATTGCAAATGAAGGCTTAGGAACTAAAGGGAAACACTTCATTTACCTATAAAACTGCCTTAAGTAGAACTATGCTACTGGGGTAACCAAGTATGTGAATGGAGCCAGCCTTACCTGAGAAGGCCAGTGTGACTTGAACATTGTTACTGCTGGGCATGGTGGTGCACATCTGCCACCCCAATGCTAAAGAGGCTGAGGCAGGAGAATCAAGTTTGACGCTAGCCTGGGCTACAGGGTAAAACATTGTCTTGGCCCCCCCCCCCAAATAAACAAAAACAAACTACCCATTATTACCATCCTGGTAATACCTCCTTAAGTGGGCTGAGGCTGGGAGCTGTTGGGAGGGCCTGCAGGACCACCTGGGGAAGGCATCTGTGGTTCATGGGCCCATCTAGAGGCAGGGGTTCCCAGGAGATGCGAGAGCCCATCCTGCCCACGCTGGTTGCTACCTCTGTTGGCACTCACCAGCACGCTCCAGTTTTGCAGAACAGTTGGGGAACAGTCACCACCAGTGAAGATTGCATTAATACCCACAAGACAGATTGCAGCCGCCATCACACACCTGGGACCTGGGTGGACAGAGAGAGTGCCTGTTAACTGCGCAAGGCAACCCTTTCTGTGGGACTCCTGCTGCTCTGGGTCATGATGGCTAGTCTGCTCTGTTGGGAGGGTAAGGAGCTGAGTGCAGCTGTCACTGCAGAATGACCTTGCAAATGGCGCACACAGCTTGCAATCAGGAAAGTAAGCTTGAACAATGTGAGCAGGCTATGCGGACCGGGATAAACGGCAAATGCATTTGAAGAGAAACCACGGAAGGATCCCAAGCACCGGAGGTCACCTGTCCAGCCCTTGGGACTCTGCACCTGTAGTCAGGTTGCAGGATTTCATGGACCCCTCTAGACTCCAAGTGTTATCCCAAACCCTGCCAGCCAACAGAAGCACAGGATCCAAAGCCCGGCACAGACTCACGGTGGCCATCAGCTCCAGGAACTGTCTCCATCAAAACAGCTTTGGACAGCCCCAGGAAAGCCTAGCACTGTCACAGTCAGTAACTAAACCCTGCTATGTGCAGGAAGTCCCTCTGCACATGCATCCTGTGCTGCCCAAGGTGCTGATGACTATGGACTATCAAGGCCAAAAGACCCAGCTGATCCATTTTTAGAACACCTGGAGGCTCGGCCACTGCGGGGCCAGATGGTTTTCATGGACTTCCTCATGCCAAGGAAAGCCTAGCTCCATGGTTGTGGATGGCAAACGCCCTACTCGTGTCTCTGATGTCATGCGTCACTGCTGACTTCCTTCCTGTGGACGGAAGGGTGTTTTGCAGGGTTTCCTGTATGATGCGCTGCTGAAGAGGTGAGAAACTGCACTGTGTGCCAAATCTCCTGGAATGGGGTGAGCTTGGGAAAGGCTGCCTTCGTAGTACATCTGTCTTCTCAATAAATGGGAAAAGAAAGAATCCCCCCAGGATTTCACTACAAAAACATTTAAAGATGAATAGTGAGAATCTGTAAACGCTGGGTTATTTGAGGACAGAAAAATA
>NW_008356770.1:11706-13807 GCF_000622305.1 Nannospalax galili
AAAAAAAAAAAAAAAAAAAAAAAGAGATTTGGGTGTTCCTGTTGAAAAGGAAAGATGCAGAACACACTTTTCAAGTGAAGATGGCCTCTAATGACACTTCAGTCTTGCCCGAGTACTGGGGTTGACCTGGCCAGAGCCACGCCTGCCTTCCACTTGGCCTTTCTGACACCTGTCTGGTCTACTGTGTTATATTAGCCCATCAGCACTGTTTCCAGTTCTTCTTTACATTTCCTAAGATTCCACAGCTTAATTATTAGCTAACTTGGAAAGGACCTGATCTGAGGCACTGGAAGGAGCTGGGGTAATGTCTGCACGCGGGGCAGGCCTTGCTCCAGTGCAGTAGTAATGGGCACTAGTATCCGCATTCCTTCCAGACCACCGCTCTATAGCCCCGTCTCGGATCCTCTCAGTCTTCAGGCAAGGCCTGGCTTGTGGCCCAGGTTTAGCTCAGAACACATGACTGACCCTCAGTAGACGTTACAAAGTTTGGTTCAGATCTTTCAGGGTTTTCTATAATCTATAGGTTGATGGGAGCAATTCTTAACCGCTGCTGTCACCACCGGGCCTCTGGCTAACAACCTTAAATGGGTCTGTGGAAAATATGAGGGAGGGGGGACCACACTGATATAAACAAAAACTTTCAAACTGGAACCCGTACAATTGCTTCCTTTTAGCTTATGTAGACGGTGAACAAACAAAAAAGAAGCCCTTCCTTGGCCCGTGTGCCGTCATCATTGGCTGCCTTGTCCGTCAACTGAAGTCACTACACTGAAGGTGTTCTCCCAGCTTGGCATCCCTAGAGCGCCTGGCACTGCTGGCAGAAGCCACATAGCTCGCCTGCCATGCTGATCCCACAACATGCACTCCTGCTTGGTAAGGCTCTACCTCTGAGAACAAGAAGGCCTCCAGACCCAGAGCAGGAGCTCTTCTGGAAACAAGCTCTCCCACAGTGGGGAAGACAGCAAACGAAGTCAACACTCAGCAGCTGAAGGTGACCTGACTCACCAACGGAGACTTCAGGCCAAAGGGGCAGCAGTCTGTGGAAAGTAAGCCCCAGGACTCAGTAGAAATCCTGTTCAGTGCTCTCCTAAGAGCAAGGTCAGCCCCTGCCACCTTTCTCTGTGAGTTCAGGCTTGGTTTATTCCACACTACCTCTTCAAGACTCTCAAGAGATCTAACAAAGTGAGCCTCAGCCTCAATGGCAGAAAAAGAATCAGAGTATTAGTTTTATCTGGCACTCTTCATCTTAGACGCCCTCCAAGAAGGGCCTTTGACTCTGTTGTTAGCATGGGCGCATGTGGCTGAACCTTTGTAGGATTTCCCTAGCATTCCAACACAGTCCAAGCCTGTTCCTCCATCTTCTCGTTTTCTCTCCTGTTTTAAGACTGGACTTATCTGAGCACTGACTGCTCTTACAGAGGACCTGGGTTCGATTTCCAGCATCCACATGGCAGCTACGAACCTTCCAGGGGAATCCGAAGCCCTCTTCTGACCTCTGTGGCATTGCACTCACATACATGCAGGCAATACACTCGTACAAAAAAAAAGAGAGGACTTAACCTAGGAGAAGCTGACTAGGGAACTACAGCGCTCAGAGAATTTTATTTTAGGCAGACTCCCCAAAGTCTCACCAAATTACAATTCAGAATTATGGTGCCTTATACTTAGTGGAAATTCAGTCAAGATAGCAAATTACTGAACACATTTGGGTTTTGTAGAAACTCTCAATTTGTAAGAATTAATTCATTTGGTCCAGATGTTATGTCGCATGCCTTTAATCCTAGCACAAGGGAGGCAGAGGCAGGAGGTCTCTATGAGTTTGAAGCCAGCCTGACCTAGACACCAGATTCCAGGCCACTCAGGGGTACATAGTGAGACCCTGTCTAAACAACAACAATAACAGAAAGAAAGGAAGGGAGGGAGGAAAAGGAAAAAGAAAGAGAAAGAAAGAAAGAAAGAAAGAAAGAAAGAAAGAAAGAAAGAAAGAAAAGAAAGAAAAAAGAAACTCATTTGATAGCTGTCTGAAGCAAAGTTAGGCCTAACCTGGCATAAAGATGCCAATTTAGGATATTGTTTCTATCACAGTAAAAAATCTCGAGTC
>NW_008356771.1:0-248 GCF_000622305.1 Nannospalax galili
AACAGAGAACCAAGACAAGAAGCAATCCAATGGAAAGATGGGCTAAGGAGCCGAACTGAAAGTTTTCCAAAAGAAGAAGTAAAGATAGCTATGAAACATCTTAAAAGATGCTCAACATCACTAATAATCAGGGAAATGCAAATTAAAACAACTTTAAGATTTCACCTTACTCCAGTCAGACTGGCTAAGAATAAGAAAACAAATGATACTAAATATTGGAGAGGATGTGGGGAAAGGGGAACACTCAT
>NW_008356772.1:0-234 GCF_000622305.1 Nannospalax galili
GATGGCACATTGGAGCAATATATTGGCACATGGGGCAATAGTGTTGGCTCATTGCAGCATTGTGATGTCATATTCAAGTGTTGTTACATGAAATGTATTATTGTGAAGTCATATTGTAACATTTTGATGGCACACTGGAGCATTCTGATGTCAAATTGGAGCTTTCAGAAGTCACAATGGAATATTGTGAAGTCATATTCTAAAATTGTGATGGGACATTGAAGCAATGTAATG
>NW_008356773.1:0-170 GCF_000622305.1 Nannospalax galili
AAATGGCAGGATTCAATATTCATCTTTCATTAATAACTTTAAATATTAACGTAATGAACTCCCCAGTCAAAAGACATAGACTAGGTGAATGTATTAAGAAACAAAACCCATCCTCTTGTTGTCTGCAAGAAACTCATCTCACTTTCAAGGACAGACACTATCTCAAAGTG
>NW_008356773.1:475-741 GCF_000622305.1 Nannospalax galili
TAAACAATACCATATATCAAATGGACTTAACAGACATCTACCGAGTATTCCACCCAAGCACCAAAGGACATATTTTCTACTCAGCACGCCATGGAACCTTCTCCAAGACCTACCATATACTGGGGCACAAGACAAACCTCAAAAATACAAAAAAAGATTGAAATAACTCCATGCATTCTATCAGACCACAATGCAATAAAGCTTACAATCAACACCTGAAGAAGACCTAGTCACTACATGAACACATGGAGATTAAACAACACACT
>NW_008356774.1:0-1527 GCF_000622305.1 Nannospalax galili
GATTACTGCTAGGTGAGGAAGAGAAAAACTTCCTAAAGCAAGGAACTCTAGGCAACCTGACTAGATCTCAGTAGATGAACTTGCACTGATAATCATCTAGGGACACTAACTTGACACAATAGCCCTTAACACAAAAGAAAGAATGCATTAATTCTAGTGGAGAGGCTATGGAAGGATCCCAGTGAGGAAGGGAGTATAAAGATGATTAAGATTTATTGAGATGTTCTTTTTCAATTATTTTATTTTTTGTAATTTTTAAATTTATTATTGCCCAAAATAAATTTAATTGCTGTATTAAACATTACAGCAACAGAGAGCTACCTTTTGGGTTTCTAATAACAACAAATTAGTCAAACAGTAGTTTCCAAGGAAATAGTCTTAATCCCTGTAGGCTGGAGAGAAGACAGGGTTAACCTTTGGGGTGATTTGCAAAAAATACAGACAGCTGAAACTGTAGGAAGGACCTTGCCAACAGAAACAGCTCCATTGTAGCTTACCCTGGAAAACAGGGACCTGTAAGAGGCCTCAAAAGCCTCAGTTAGGACTGGACTTTTCCCCTTTTTTCCACAAATATTTCTCCAACACTGTTATGGAATTTATGATTAATGGGAAATGACCACTAAGCAAGAAAAGTTCACTATCTCATTAACACCTTAGATATTCAGCCTATCTCTTTAGCACAACTTAAGATATCCCCACTTTCACAAGGGTGCTCCTATGATAAGGTTATTGACCAATAAAAGTGGACAGGTGAGTTTTCTCACATACACATTAAAGATTTTATTTTCTGACCAGTTAACCTTATGGGACATTTTGATATTTAACAGTGGGAGTGTTAACTAGTGTGGCCACTTTAAAATCAATCTGGAGGTTTCTCAAAAATCTAGACATTGAGGAGACCTTGGCAGAAAATCTGAGAGTGCCTGTTCTGGCCTCCATATGGTGTAGGGGCTGTGATCTCAGAAGACTGCCTGAGAGTGATCTGGCCTCTGTCTGGTATAGGGGATCATAACTCAGTGGACCACCTGAGTGCCTTATCTGGCCTCTACCTGGATTAGGGTCTGAGAACTCAGCAGCCCATCTGAAAGCACCTGGATTCAGCCTCCACATGGTGGTGAACTTCCCCAAATCGTACCCTTACCCAACACCTTAACTAGGTCCCTCTCACGGCCCCAGGAAGACTTCTGCCTTATGGTAGGGAAAGGCTGAAACCTTAGCAGACAGTCTGAGAGTGCGTGATCTGGCCTCCTCCTAGTGTAAGGGATGAGAACTCAGATACTGCTCAAGAATGCCAAAATCAGACCCCCCTACCCCTAGGGAACTTTGAAAATTGTGCTCTGAGTACCTGCTAGTAGGAATCCAAACTTTAGATGGAAGCTTGAGTGTACCTGACTAGAGCCTGACAGGCTTCTGTGGAGCTCCTAAGCAGCTGATCTGAAGCCATCAGTTCCCTCCAAAATAAAATCTGATTGAACCTGAAACCTAGACCAACCAGCTATACATAACCAATAAGAAAACGAACAAGGC
>NW_008356775.1:0-1713 GCF_000622305.1 Nannospalax galili
TGATGGCACAATGTGCACTGTGATGGCACAATGGAATATTGGGAAGTCATACTGTAGAAATATAATGGCATAAGGGCCTATAGTGTTGGCACATTGGAGCACTGTGATGTCACCTTGGAGCATTGTGATGTCAAATTGTAGTATTGTGATGTCACATTGTTGCATTGTGATGTCATTTTGGGGATTGTGAGGGGACATTGAGCACTGTGTTTGCATATTGAGCGATGGCACATTGAGCACTGTGATAACATATTGGGTGATTGTGATGGCACACTGTGCATGGTGATGTGACATTGGAGCATTGTGATGACACATGAAACATTGTAATAGCACAGTGGAGCATTGTGATGTCACATGGGGGCATTGTGATGGCACAGTGAGCAAGGTTATGACATATTGGAGCACTTTGATAACACCTGAGCACTGTGATGTCACTTTGGATAATTGTGATGACACATTCGAAAATCGTGATTTCACACTGGAGCATACCCTTAACACACTGAAGCATTGTGATGTCACATTTGAGCATTGTGTTGGCATATTTGAGCATTGTTATGGCACAATGAGCATTGTGATATCATAACGGAATATTGGAAGTCATACTGTAACAATGTGATGACACTTTGGAGCAATATAATGGCACATTGGGCCACAGTGCTGGCGCATTGGAGCATTGTGATGTCACATTGGAGCACTGTGATGTCATATTGTGGGACAGTTATAGCATGGGGCCATAGTGTGGCATATTGGTGCACTGTGAGGACATGATGAGCATTGTTATGGGACAATGGAATACTAGGAAGTCGTATTGTTACATAGTGATGGCATATTGCAGCAATACAATATCACATGGGGCTATGGTGTTGGCACATTGCAGCATTGTGATGTCACCTTGTAGTATTATGGTGTCATATTGTAGTATTGTGATATCACATTGTAACATTGTGATGTTACATTTGGGGTTTCTGAGGGGACATTGAGCACCGTTTTTGCATATTCACCTTGGTGACAACACAATGCATCATTGTATTGACACAATGGCGCATTGTGATGGCACAATGAGCATTGTGATGGCACAATGGAACATTGTGAAGTCATATAGTAACACTGTGATGTCACATTGGAGCAATATAATGGCACATGGGCCTAAGTGTTGGTACATTGGAGCATTTTGATGGCACAGTAAGCATTGTGATGGGACAATGTAATACTGTGAAGTCATATCATAACACTGTGATGGCAGATAGAAGCAGTATAATAGCACATAGGTCCACAGTGTTGGCACATTGCAGCTTTGTGAGGACACATTGGAGCATTTTGATGTCATATTTTAGCTTAGTGATGTTAGATTGGCAGATTGTGATTTCACATGGGGCCATAGTGTTGCCACACTGGAGCATTTTGGTGACACATTGGAGGCTTCTGATGTCACATTGGGGCATTGAGAGGGGACATTGAGCACAATCTGCATAATGAACACGGTGATGACAGAATGCATCATAGTAATTACACAATTGCACATAGTGATGTCACAATGAGCATTGTGATGGCACAATGGAACATTGTGAAGTCATATTGTGACACTGTGATGGCACTTTGGAGCTATATAATGGCACATGGGGAGGTAGTATTGGCACATTGCATGATTATATTTTCACACTGGAGCACTGTGATGTCACAATGGAACACTGTGAAGTCATATTGTAACATTCT
>NW_008356775.1:2500-3518 GCF_000622305.1 Nannospalax galili
TCAGCATTGTGATGTCTCATTGAGCATTGTGGTGACCCATTGGACCATGGTGATGTCACAGTGAAGCATTGTGATGATGCATTGGAGGATTATGATGTTACATTGGGCGATAGTGAGGGGTCATTGAGAACCGTGTTTGCGTATTGAGCATGGTGATGACACAATGGATAATTATAATTACACAATGCACATTGTGATGGCACAATGAAACATTGGGAAGAAATATTGTTCCATTGTTATGGCACTTTGGAGCAATATAATAGCACATGGGGCCATAGTGTTGGCACATTGGAGCATTGATATGGGACATGAAACATGTCTATGGTAGAACAGAAACTGCAAGGCTATAAAGAAAACAATAAAGACGTTGCTTGGCTATGTTAAGAAAAATTTAATCATTGAACTTTGTACTTTCCTTTTACTGTGATTATTGAAAATACTGAGAAATATTGTGCAAATTCATGGTTTGATTTTTGGTCTGATGCTTTACTGCTATTGCAAGCTTTCTAATTATGAATAAGGTTTGTAGAAGGCTGCTTAGAGAGAGAAAAGAAAAAGAAAGAAGATATTCGGGCTTACTTCTCCTGAGCGGTTCAGTCAACAGCCTCTTCTAGAACCACAACTGTGGTTTCTGGTATAGTCATTTCTACCACCGCAGTTACCTTCACCCCTTCAGGTCCCAGACTCAGCTTGAGCTGCACTCTTGCAGCTGGCCCCCGAGACAGGGACCAGAAGATGGGTAGTCCAGAAATTTTCGCTCTTCGGGGTAACTGGGATCTTAATAATAAGGGTGGTGCAGACTCCCCGGTGTAAGATAAGGCTGGGTCAGAAAGTGAGTAATAACGGGTAAGGCTGAATCAAAGGAAAGGAAACTCTTTATTCAAATTCTGAAACACTCTATAAAGAAAAAAGGTGTAAAAGAAGGGGAAAACAGGTTTCAGAATTTTTAAGGTTTGTACAAGAAATCAGTCCTTGGTTTCCTGATCAAGGAACTTTAGATTTAGATACTTGAAGAGTG
>NW_008356775.1:4591-5589 GCF_000622305.1 Nannospalax galili
AATTTAAGGATGAGGCTGGAGAAATAGATATGCCTATGATGATAGGAGTAGGAAAATGGATAGAGCCTATAGGACAAATAAAGATTCCAAAAAAAGCATTATTGCTGATATCCTCACTGGCTATTGAAGTTTTGAAGCACTTTCCTTCTCCTGGCTCTTTGCCAATGGGTATGAAAAACGTGAAACAAGGAGGGGAGGAACCTTATGAGACTTGTAGCTTGGTTAACTGATGCAGTAACTAAGGTGATTCCCCAAGAAGATGCTGCAGGATTAACTATTAAACAACTGGCCTTTGGAAACACTAATACAGCTTGTAAGGCACTACTCAGACCTGTGAGAAGACAGGGAACTCTTCCGGATTTCTTAAAAGCGTGTGTAAATTTTTCTCCTTCCTATGCACAAGGAATAGCTATGATGTTTTATTAACATCGGGAAGAGGATATGCTCGTATTTTTCACAGAACACTGAATCACCTCTTTGGATTCCAGATTGTCTCATTTGACATTATGATGGGACTCCCCCATGTCATCCCAGGTTCCTCCACCCTCGGACAGAAAATCCCAATGAAATTACACCCTCTCTACTGGGACAGAACTCGCCAGACATCTCTAACCTGGTCTCTCACCTGCTTCCTGAATTCCACAATCTCGCCATCTCAAGACGACAGCACTCACGTAGCAATCGCCACTCCTGTTCCACCAGACAGAGGAATGTTCCTACGTAAAGTCAACTTAAAGGAATTCTCTGAACCTTTCATTGTTCGTCAAGCCTTTAATTGGAATCTTGTTAACTTGCCGAAACTTTAATCAATGAGAGCCATCTTCCAGTTACACGTGAAAATTTCCCTGTTGCTATGATTTCCTTGATCACCACTGAGGTATTTAGTGTTCTAAGTCCTGTTGCTACTGCTAATGATGCTTATTGGGCTTATTTACATGATCCTCCTGTATTTCACATTGCTAATTGGGAGCATGCTTCTCTTAAGGTTACTACTAAAG
>NW_008356776.1:0-246 GCF_000622305.1 Nannospalax galili
GGGGAATTAGGTTATATAAAGAACGGACAGATGATGGCCTCCTTTTTACGAATAGAAAAGATATATCTCCCCCATCTACAGTAGCCATAGGTCCCAACCCAGTCCTCAGTAACCAGTGACCAGCTTTCCTTCCTTTACCTGCTTCGGTGCCCTCACAAACCCCAGAGACCAATGACTTTGCCAGTCTGCCTCCCCCTACATACCCTGGAACAGGTGACAGGCTCCTGAACCTCGTTAGAGGAGCAT
>NW_008356777.1:0-822 GCF_000622305.1 Nannospalax galili
TATCCTGGTTTCCCCTCAATAATGGGAGCTGGATCACCGAGACTTGGAGCCGAGCTAAGTCACTGGATAAAGGGGCTGTACCACTGACTGAGCTGAGTTCTGTGTCTTACTGCCTACGATCCAGCCTTCCCGGAGAGAGCTGTCTCTTTGTAAACCGACTCACGGAAATCCAGCTTTCACCGTCCTGCACCTCCCCTCATGACCTGGCAGCTGATGGGTCCCGAACTTAGAGAGAGAGTGCATGGTGGATTGGGACGGAACCCGACTGGGCCAGCCCTGGTAGCAGAAACCCTCAGTGACGCGGTGCGGTACCCGCCACACCCCCAGGTGCGCATAGGAGACCGGCGCCTCACCCAGCAGCTGGCGCTCCAAGATCCCTGCGCCCCCATATTTGGCGCCCAACATGAGAGCCTCTGAACCTTGCGCCAGCCAGCAAGCTGGTGCCCTCTGAAATGCAGGATTCGTGAGTACCTCTCCCACCAGGAGAGCAGCAAAAATCTTTTCTTTCCTTCATCTCCCATCAGGAGACTAAAAAAGGCAGTTGTGCCTACAAGCCTCCCCACTTGTGGGGCCTGGCGAATCTCTCTTTCATCTCCCATCAGGAGAATAAAAAGGCGGTTGTGCCTACAAAGCCTCCCCACTCGTGGGGCTTGGCTGTCTCTTTTCTCTTTTCTCTTTTCTCCTTCTAAAATAAACTTCTCTAATCAGTTTTGTCATCCTGCCCCCCCCCCAGGGCATTCAAGCTGCAGCTAAAACCAGTTAAGTGAGAATTTAAATTAACTAGCCCCTGCGGAGCACCTGAAGGCTCAAGGTGGCTCAAGT
>NW_008356777.1:2379-5145 GCF_000622305.1 Nannospalax galili
GCCAGTTTAGATAGAAAAATAACAGATCCTGCAGCCAAAGCAATGCTTTTAAACAGCCTTGTCTGGGAAGGGATGATCCCTGAGCACAGACAAGCATGCCAGGGACTAAAAAATGAACATTATGACAAATGGATTGTGGCCACCCATGATATTGGGACTGCCACGTACCAGGCCTCCTCCCTTGCCCAAGCCCTTGTAGTTGCAACCCAATCCAACTCAAAATGCCTTAATTGTGGAGGGACCCCTTTGATGGACTCTGGAAAGGACCAGATCCATTGCTAACCACAGGGAGAGGATTTGCTTGTGTTTTCCCACAGGATCAACCAAAGGAAAAAAAAGAGGCGGAGATGACACCCCAAAGCCCCCCTAGAGCCTTCTTCTCTGTCATCCTCATGGCTGTTTTTACCCTGCTTCAGCCAGCCCCCACTCTCCCTAATATCATGTTCTAGAGATTTTAGGTTGAAGAAACATTTCAAGGAAAAAAATCAGATCCATGGGACAATCACTGGTATGTTGGAGTAATAGCAGAATTCTACTCAGGCACATTCTCTAGGTACCCCATGGCTAACTTTCATGTCTCTCAACAGCTTGCACCTGCAGCCAAGTCTGTGCTAACTCATCATAATATTATTCTACAAGAAAGACAAACAGAGGACCAGATAAAATCAGCTATGTCCTGGAACAAGTCTAACTTTCTTCCCTTTATATTTAACTGCTTTTTTTAACAGAAAAGATTTCACTGACTCTCATCTAGTGTCATCTAGTGGATATCAACTGGCTAATTATTTAATTTTCATTTTCAGCAAGTAAGCCTACAAATGCCTCACTAACTACTCTCTCCAGCAGAGCATGCATCACCCCTCCTCTCTTCATATGGTACAAGAAAGAGGCCCAAAAAATCTCTCTTTGTCCACCTTTTGTGTACTAGTACATTCCAGGTGTGAGAAGCCTTACACAGCTGCCAGCAGAGAAAAAATCTTCTTCCCCCTGCTGGTAGAGATCAAACTTACACCTTCCCTGGATGCTGGAGGTGTTGCTATGGCGACAACTACTACAAGCTACACCTGATTCTGCTCTGGCTGAGACAAGCTGGACTAAGCAATGACATCTGCGACTGAAGCCTGGAATCTCTCCAACAGCAAATGAACTCTCTCGCCAAGGCTGTGCTTCACAACAGAAGAACATTGGACTTAGTAAACATGGGGAGGGTGTATGATATTTGAGAAAAATGCTGTTTCTTTGTAAATGAATCAAATGTTATTGAAACCAATGTTAACATTCTCAAAAAAAAATTTTGTAACCCATTTTCAAGATTTCAACCCACCAAACAACCAGGTTGGCCCAGCAATCCCTTGTTTACATGGCTCCTATCCCTTGTTGTCCCCTGATAGTACTGTATTGTTTTGATACTTGCTCACTGTTTTTAAGATTTCCTTGCTGACAAATTACTGCCATTTGCTAAAATCACTACAAAACAGGTCATGTTCAATTATCAGACATTGGATTTCTCCCCAGATGAGATGAGTCAGCCCTTAGGGTTGGTAATGGCACTTCTCCATATTTAAATCAAAGAGGAGGAGATGTTGGGGACCCCTGTTGTATAAAGTAGCAGTCTCTCCATGTCCGGATAGCCAATGGGCTCAGCTTCATATGCAGAGGCTCCTTTTATCAGCAGGGTGCCTTCCCGGCATCATCCTGACTCATCTTTTGGAGTAGCCATGGCCTCCGGCTCTCAACCTGCCAGCTTTTCCTGTGTGATTTTCAGGCAGTCTGACAGCCTGGCGGGAGCCCACTCCCATATGTAAATAGGGCATCCCACAAAGTACCTATCAGCTAAGGCTTTTACTACTACCCCCACAGTATAAAGTATCCTGGTTTTCCCTCAATAATCGGAGCTGGATCACCGAGACTTGGAGCCAAGCTAAGTCACTGAATAAAGGGGCTGTACCACTGACTGAGCTGAGTTCTGTGTCTTACTGCCTGTGATCCAGCCTTCCTGGAGAGAGCTGTCTCTTCGTAAGCTGCGACTCATGGAAATCTAGCTTTCGCCATCCTGCACCTCTCGTCGTGACCCGGCAGCTGACGGGTCCCAAACTTAGAGAGAGAGTGCACGGTGGATTGGGACGGAACCCGACCGGGCCAGCCCCAGTCGCAGAGAACCTCAACAACGTTGAGAAGCAGTGACCCGCCTGGGAGTGCAGCGATCAGTAGAGTGGCCAGCACCCAGTAGACACAGAGATCCACAGCAATGCGGAGCGGGACATGCGTGCACCCCAGCAGACGCAGCCCACGGGACCCACCGCAATCCAGCGACCTGTGGGAGACCGGCGCCATGCCCAGCAGCTGGCGCCCCGAGATCCCTGCACACCCATAGAAAGGACTTTCTAAACCAGACACCAATAGCCCAGGAAACAAGGGCAAGAATTAACAAGTGGGACCTCATTAAACTAAAAAGCTTCTGTACATCAAAGGAGACAACCAAGGAAACAAACAGAAAACCCACAGAATGGGAGAAAATCTTCACCAGTGACACATCCGATAGAGGTTTAATTATCAGAATATATAACGAACTTAAAAAACAGAGACCCAAAACAAGAAGCAACCCAATTGAAAGATGGGCTAAGGAGCTGAACAGAACGTTTTCAAAAGAAGAAGTAAAGATGGCTATGAAACATCTTAAAAGATGTTCAACATCACTAATAATCAGGGAAATGCAAATTAAAACCACTTTAAGATTTCACCTTACCCCAGTCAGACTGGCTAAGA
>NW_008356777.1:5969-6394 GCF_000622305.1 Nannospalax galili
GGGAGAGGAAGGCTGTCTATCTGACGAGTTTATATTCATGCTC
This sequence comes from Nannospalax galili, assembly GCF_000622305.1. Classification (NCBI taxonomy): domain Eukaryota; kingdom Metazoa; phylum Chordata; class Mammalia; order Rodentia; family Spalacidae; genus Nannospalax; species Nannospalax galili. The sequence goes on from NW_008356777.1 coordinate 6,013, forward strand.
AGATGCCAAGGAACTCAGAAAGTAAGCGACTGTGACCAGTAATAGTCATATATATAGAGAGATTAGAAATGCATGTGAAAACGTCTCAATGTCAATTGCCTTAAAATGAATTTTTCTGTATGAAACTGTGTATTTTAACAACGAAGTGGAGATCTTTTTTAAACGTTAAAACCTTATTTAATTCTATTTCTTAGAGAGTTTATAATGAGTAAAAGATTGTATAAAAAAAAAACCTAAAAATGAACCTACAATATGACCACGTTATACCACTCCTTGGCATATACCCAAAGTACTCATGCTATTGTAGAGACACTTGGACAACCATGTTTGTTGTTGCTCTTTACACAATAGCTAAGAGATGGAAGCAACCTAAGTGCCCCTC
>NW_008356777.1:6939-31194 GCF_000622305.1 Nannospalax galili
CAAACTTGTGCAGCCTGTATAGAAAACAGTGTGAAGTCTTAAAAAACTAAAAATGAACCTACCATATGACCCAGTTATACCACTCCTTGGCATATACCTAAAGGACTCATACCTATTGCTGAGAAACTTGTACAACCTAAGTATCCCTCAGCAGATGAGTGGTCATCAAAAATGTGGTATATTTACACAATATAGTTCTATTCAGCAGTAAAGAAAGATGAAATGATGAAATTTGCAGGTAAATGGATGGATCTAGAAACTGTTATAGCAATTGAAGTACAACAGATTCAGAAAAACAAAAGATGTATGTTCTCCCTCATTTGTGGATCCTGGCACCAAATTCTTTTAAACTCCATGTTCTTTTAATAAGATGATGGTGTACAGCAGTCTCTTCTGCATTAAATAACTACCATCATCATGAATAACTACCATCATCATGACTTCAGCTGTGCCTGCTTGCTACACATCATCACAATTGGGTGTGTTGAAGGTTGTGCTCCTTCATTAAAGGAGGGCCAAGCAGGGTCATTGGATCCTAAAAGGAGTATACAGCCACTCTTCCTAGCCAACTGTATGTAATTTTTCCCTAATCACGCATGGTCTCCTAGATTTGGGGACAGCTAAAATATATAATCTTGGGAATGTTAGGAGGAGCATGCTTCATCCATGCTGGGTAAAGGCTTTCAAGTGTGCATACACTCAAGTCATTCATACATCTCAACAACCACTCAGTCATCTCTGTAAGTAAGCTCAGTAAATTCATTGATATTCCAGGGAAACTTTAATTAAACATTGGTTTGACACCAGAACCTCAAAAGGGGTTAAGCATTGCTTAGTATCCCCAGGAAAAGAATTCTAACAACAGATGAAAAATTATTTTGTTAAAATTATTACATCTCATAATTATTAAAGAAGAAAGTGAGAATGTAAAAGATGTTAAAAGGATATGGGAATAGAGATCTTTTCCAAGATAGAAAAAATGAGAAAGCCTAAGCAAATGATGAAGGTTTGTGTAGGTTTTGTTATGATATGTAAAGGATGGGATAAAAATAATATACATATAATCTAAAAATTTCTAAGGAAATAGTTTAGTCAACTAGTTTAAGGAACAAAATATATGTCTAGTCAAGGTTTATCTGAGAACGTTTGGTTTTTGCTCAAGCTTTATCTGCATAGCACATGATAATTAAAAGTACCAGACTGGTGGAACTACCTTCTTGGATGTTTAATAACCATACTTTGAGAACTATACTAATTTGGTCAGAGGGACTTAAAGAACAGTTTTTTGCTCTTTGCCCTCTGAGGTCAACTAAGTTCCAGGGGACTATGGGAAATCTCTCCAAATATCCTATAACTGTGGTGAGTCACCTGTCTTCTTGTTCAGGGAGGCCATGAAGACTCCATGAGATGGACTTGAACCAGTGTCCAGTCTATAAAGAGGAAGGTCAACTCAGAGGAAATATTTCCTCCATGCTTCCAAGTAAAGCAAGCCATGATTGAGAAGGACCTTTGACTTATCTTCACATAGATGGAACTGGTGAAAAAAAGGAGCTGGGGTTCCTCCAAATTTGATGTTACCCCCAAGGAACAGATCCTCAAAGGACCTTAAGAGTAAAAATAAATTGGTTTATCTGGGCCAACTGTATGGTCTTAAACACCCAAAAGGAAAGTATAACCAAAGATTAAAATGATTAGTATATTTCTTTAAGAATTCAAGCGATTACACTTCCCATACTTTAGGCTTAAGTCCATATAAAGTATTATTTAGACAATTATGTCTCATTGATGATTTTGTTCCTAAGCAGAAAGTGCTGCTCAGATATAAGAGTTCAGATCTGGGTGTGAAATACTGTAATGCCCACTATTGTTCTAAAATGATGGCTGAATTTGTTTTCTCCCCCTATCTAGAAGCCTTTGAGAGGAAAGTGCCAATAATTCTAGCCACTTGAACAGCTATCAAAAGTGCCTGAAAACATCTTAAGTCTATTACTCTCAAGTCCAGCCTTGGCAGACAAAAAAAAAAAAAAAAAAAAAAAAAAGAAAAATGAGGAAGAACCTAATAGAGGGATGCTTTTGGAAGCTCTTGTCAAGAAATTCCAATGGACTCTGATAAGAACATTTGAAATTTGCCCTGTTCTTACTTTTTCTGGTACCCTGTCTAGAATTTGTAACGCTAACTATTCTTGCCTTTACTTCTCCTTCACACCTCCTATTCACCAGACAAAGACTTTCTTTTTTCCCTACAGATAAGAGTTATGCAATTTTGGAGTCTTTTAGATAGACTCACTGAAGGGGTACCCCAATTGCCTCACTCCACATGTTTGTTCAGCGTGCAAGAAACCAGAGCGGTCTGTGTCCTGATTCCCTATTGGTGATTTGGGTAATTTCTTGAGGGTGGTGTGAAAAGAATAGGAGGTAGGAATTGGCTAGGAAGTTGGTGTAAAAAATACCCCATAGGCAATACCTTATTTTGAGCTGTTGGCCAGGGTGGCCCAAAGGACTCCCAGATAGTAACCCAGCATAGAACTGGGGAAATAAACAGCAGACCCCAATCTTATCTAGAGGAATATTGACAACCCCATTGCTGCTAGATGAGAAACAGCTGACTTTCCTAAAACAAAGACCTCTAGATAGGCTGACTAGATTCACCAGAAGGGCAAGAAGTGGGGAATAGCTGGGGGTGCCATAAGATGGTTTGGGATGTTCTATGTGACACACACACACACACACAAATCGACAAATTTAAAAAATGTATTATATCTGAGGAAGAATCTTGGAAATTTACATCATGTTGATTAGTAGAGGTGATAAACATTACCATTGAAATTTTCTACCTGATGACTTTATAGACATACACAGGTGCCAAGGATACAAATGCAACCGATTATGACTAGTAATAATCAGATGCATACAGATTAGAGACGCATGCACCAACATCTCAGTGTTATTAGCAAAAACAATGAGTCTTCCTATAAGAAACAGTATATTTTGAAATGAAATGGAGATCTTTTTTTAAAAGTTAAAAGCTCATTCAATTTTATGTCTTAAAGGGTTTATACTGAGTTCAATATTGTATAACTGTTATTAATTCGACAATGAACCTAAAAAATTTATAGCCACTTTTGAAAGAGATGTATCTTTGCTCTGGAAACTGTTATTATGTTAAAGCTGTAATGAGTTGTTTAATAGAGATGAAGTTTCAGTTTCATGAAAAAGTTCATGAAATCTGTTGTACAATCATGTGAATGAACTTCATACTATAGATCTATATTCCAAAATAGTTGAGATAAATGTTACATATTTTCCTATCACAATTTAAAAAATTAAGCCATAAAATATTTTCATATTATAGAATTCTACATACATGCTGAGACAAAAATAAAAACATAATGTTTTTGAAAAAAAAGTTTTTCAGTGTAAATAATGGGCTACAATAGATTCCTATTACAAAAAAAAAGACCCCAAAGAAAAGTAGCCAGTTTCTTGGCTAAAAGTCAAAATGTCCTTGGGCCTCTTAGCAAAAGTCTCGGTTCCAAAGCCAGAAATGTCAAAAGTATTTGGGAGGTTTTACCTAATCCCTAAAAGATTTTAGGGTTACCACTTCAGAGGGGAGACTGTTGGAGTAGCAAAATGCCCCATAAAAAAATAAAGAAAGAAAAAGTACATGAAGTTGTCAGAAAAAGTGATGGGAGATATGGGAGGAGTTGGAGGGGAGGGTGTGGGCATGGATTTCATCAAAATACCTGATAGGCCTATATAAAATTCTCAACAATTTTTTTAAGTTAAAAAAACTGAAATGAATATTCAGTTAACTTGAACCTTTTCCTAATGACTCTTTCCCACAGAAATCTCTGCTGTAACTTCCAACTTTCTTACAGTTATTGCTAAGGGATTCCTTCAAGGATATTTTATTGTTATCTCAATTTTAAAATGGTGTGTGTATATGTGTGTGTGTACATGTGTCTGTGTGTACGTGTTTGTATGTATGTGTGTGGTGTATGCGCATGTGAAGAGGGTGTATGCACTCATTCAAGGACAAGTAGAGTTCAGAGGAAGACTTCCGGTGTCTTGCTTTATATATCTCTGCCTTATTCCTTTAAGACAATATCTCTCACTGAACCAGAAGTGTCATATTTGACTAGGCAGGCCGGCCTGTGAATTCAGGGTATCTGCTGGTCTCTACCCAACCCTGGGGTTACAGGTACACCATGCCCAGGTTTTGACATGGGTTTTAGTGATTCAAACTCAGGTCTTCGTGCTTTCACAGTGAGCACTTTCATCTACTGAGCCTACTCACCACCCTTTTAAAATTAATTTTTGTTATTAAATGAAATAATTGGTGTTATTATAACATTTTTTCGCACATACACACACACACACCATTGATCACTGTACTTCACTCTATTCTCCCCCAGGCCCCCGCTATCTCCTTCTTCCATGCTTCTTGCTGGTCTCCTTCATTCCTTCATGTAGCTGCCCTGACAATGTATTGTCAGATCTAGATGCCTCAGTAGAAGGAAAACATGATATATATTGTCTTTCTTCCTCCACATTACACTTTCTTCTCCCCTTCTTCCCAAATTTGTCACCAGATGTCTTTATATGATGCTCACTACTTTCTTTCCATTTACCTACTTCAAAGTCGGACTTTCATCTAGGGATATTTGATACTGACAGGCCTGTTGTCCACTGAGCCATATGAAGGAGCCCCACAACAATTGTCTCTGTCTCCCACGGATGTCCTGCTCACATCTCCCCTCTGATAAGCTATGACAAGAACAGCTTCCACTCGTTCATCACTCTCTTGACACTTACTGTCCTCTCCTCTTAAGGTCTCAGGTAATTGATGTGAGGAGTCTTGTATATTAAAATATCCACTAATAATAAAATGCCCTCTCTTGCTACTGCCATAAGAAGTCTGTTCTTCTGAATTTTGTTCTTCCAGTGCTGAAGTCTTAAACTCTGAATCGTCTGTCTTTCTCTTCTTTTATACCTGACATCTAATCTGAAAGTAAACTCTCTTGACTTAACCATTAAATATACCTCAAATCCTCTAGTGTTTCCCTCATCTACCTCTGCTTAATCTGAGTCCCCATCACCTCTTGCTGGGCTATCGCACAGTTTCCTAACTGATGTCCTTGTTGCTAATAAGAGCAGTCATTAAGAAACCCATGTCACACTTCTGCTCTGAATGCTTCAGTGTTTTCTGTGTTACTCAGAATCGAATCCAAAAAACATACAGTATTATTCAGGCCTTAGTGATCTGGTGCCTGGCTTCCTACAACTTCATCTTTAATTCCTTCCCATTTACGCACCACTACAATCAGCTCTGTGTTGACACAGCTGCTACTCTCATCTTATTTTGTGCTCTTCTAATGTAACCACCTTATGCAAAAATATATCTTTCCCTCACTGCTATACCACATCCACTTTCCAGTCTTTTAATTGACTTTGTTTTCCATTTCAGCACACTTTTTCCATCTGTTGCACTAAATATTTATTTGATATTTGTGTATGGTCTGTCACACCAATAGAATGTCAAAGTAAATGTGATTTGTTCATTTTTTTATACCTCTAGAATTTGGCCAATAGCAGGGGCTCAATAAATGTGTCGTCCAAATGAATGGATATGTCATTCCTGCTAAAGTGAAAGGGTGACTTGGAGGACAAAATTTGGTGTTTCTGGACCTGGCAAAATATTATAATAAGAACATCACATCTTACTGTCATTACAAGTTATGATGTCCAACAATGGAGCTGCCATAGCAACTACCAACAGTGACTGAGCCATATAATGTCTGTATACGTGTGTGTGTGCATGTGTGTCTGTGTGTACATGTATGTATGTGTGTGGTGCATGCATATGTATATATGACACTAAATAAATATTTTAAAATATCTGTCATTTTTGTAGAAGCAGTTTGATTATCAGTCTTGGTAATTTTAATAATAATGTATTAAGAAAGGTGAGGTATAAAATACATTCATAATGTAACTCATATAGAAGAAAGTTTTTATTAAGTTTAATTCAATAATACCTATTTTTCTCAAGTTGTATTTCATATACTTTTCAAGATTAAAAGCTAAGAATAAATATTGAAGAGAAAGAGTTCTTTTTTATAAAATATTTTATTTGTTAATTTTATTTTTTGTGTGAGTGTATTGCCTGCATGTATGTAAGTGCATTCATGTTGTGCAATGCTCTCAGAGGACAGAAGATGTGTCATATTCCCTGGAACTGGAGTTATAGATATTTGTTAGCTGCCCTGTGGGTGCTGGGAATCGAACTCAGGTTTTCTGCAAGAGCAGTCAGTGCTCTTAACCGCTGAACTATCTCTCCAGGCCCAAGTAAGAGTTCTTAACAAAGAAAATTTCTTAGTGTATTTGTAATTCTTGAAAGAATATTTTTGTGAATGAACAATGAGTAGAGAAATCCACGCTGTTTTTCCTTCTCTTGCTTAGTCTCATTGCCAGCAGTCAGAACTTCACTGTAGTCACCAAACATGTGGTGCCTTAGCCCATGTCCACAGAACCTCCAACTTTTTCTGGCTGCCTTACAATGCAGTTCATTGCTGACAGTAACCTAAGTTAGTATACATGCTGCTGCAGTAGGTATCAGGCACCAATAGTAGGTCCCCAGGTTGCCTACAACTTCTATTCAAGGAAGTTTAGGGTTCTCAGAGCTGATTTGACTATAAACAAGAAGTTCTCCCAGTCCCTATTCAGGTTCTATCATTTCCTAGAACATAAGGAAACTCTTTATTATAACAGGATACAACTGAGGAACAACCAGGTGGAAGAGTTGCATAGGGTAAGGTATGGAGAAAGGGGTGGGGAGGTGACATCTCTGTGCACACTGCTTTTCCAGCACCTCAGCATGCTCACCCAGTGGGGAGCTTTCTGAACCCATCCTTTTGGGATATTATGGCTTCTTATGTAGGCATGATTAAATCATTAGCTCTTGCTGATCAACTCAGCCTTCAGTTCCTCTCCCCTCTATAAGGGCTGAGAGAGGACTGAAGCTGAAAGCCCTAACCCACAACTCACATAGTTGGTTGCCCTGGCAACTAGCAGGCATCCTGTGGCTAACCAAGAGACCACAGCCACCAGCCATCTAATTAGTATTCTCAAAGATACAATACTTCAATTATTCCAAGGGTTTTAAGAAATACATGCCAGAAAATGGGGCAGAGACTCTGTATACATATAGTATCGACCTAACACATATTTGATCATATATGGCAATATCATAAATCGGACCCATTTTTTCTTTTTATGTAGTTTATACAGACTTATGTTAAAAGGATTATGTCTCCTTGCCTTGATCTACAATGTCTTTCTCCTTTCTAATCAAGCAATTTATCTTCTTTAAAATGACAGCATATGTAAAACCCTCCTTGAGAATAATATAATTTAGATGAGTCTATTTTAAAATGGGTCATTTGTCTGCAGGAAGCTTGATTAGGCCTGTGACTATCCAAACACACATATTTTGAAAGTCTTGTAGAAGTTTTGTTAATGGCCTCAGTAATTCAAATTGATTTCTACATCCATAATTGGCTTCATTAATTCCTGGAAATTACTAGTTGTCTGTGAGAACTCTTATAGACCAACAAGGGAATCTGAGAAGCACGGAGAGAAATATAGGAAAAAGAAGAAAATACGTCATAAAAGTCAGTAAATTATTTATTTATGTTAACTATCATTTATTACATTCTTGAAATCCTGAGAAGTTTGATGTCTGGGAAAATAGGAAGATGAAAATAACGAATAAATTAAAGCTAAATTCTATATTAATCTATGGTGTACTAATCAGTGTAGTCATCATCCTCTCTTACCTGTGAGGGGAACATTAGTAGATGCCCAAGACTTCAGAAAATACCAAACCCTACTCTTTGTTTTTCTTAAACTAACACACCTGTGGAAAAAATTCAATTTACATATTAGGCAAAGTAGGAGATTAAAGAATGACTAACAATAATATAGGACAACTATAGCAATATGCTGTGATGGAAGCTGTGTGAGCACGATCTCTTGCTTTAAAAAATATTCTGCACTGCCGGGCGTGGTGGCGCACGCCTTTAATCCCAGCACTCGGGAGGTGGAGGCAGGCAGATATCTGTGAGTTCAAGGCCAGCCTGGTCTACATAGTGAATTCCAGGACAGCTGGGGCTACAAGGAGACCCTGTCTCAAAAAAAAGACAAAAAATAATAATAATAATAATTCAGCAACATTAAAAAAAATATTCTGCACTGTGCTCACTCTTCTTGTGGTGAAGGAACAATGACAGAGTGCCTACGTGATGAAGTGAGAGGAATAATATAAGGACATGGATAGTGTCTTGAAGCTAGTCCCATAGGGTTCTAAGACACAAGCCTCCTCCTACCAATCAGAGTATATCTGATAACCCAGAGAACTACTAAGTTACTCAGAGGCAGGTGGTCAACATAGCATGACTATGTTATACAATGAATGATTCACTTCTGAGGATGGAGGGCATGAGAGTTTCACTACACTACTCAGAAGAGTGTACAACTTACAACATAGGACTTGTTCACTTCTAGAACTTTGCATTTTATATTTTCAGACTTAGATTGGCTATGGGTAACCGAAACTATGGGAAGAAAAAGGTCAGGTAAATGGAGACTAGTGTGTAAAGTTCTTTACTCAAGGGGAAAATGTGCTCTAAAATTTCAATTTCAGTTCTTGAATTAGACAACCTCATTAAGCTAGCATTCTCAGTCATTGCCAGAATATGATTTCTTCAGTGCTATGATTACAGAGAATGCCATAATTAGAGCGTTCAATAGCAGAAAAAATCATTTTAATACTATTGTAATACTTTTCAGTTGGAAAATGGAAACCTGCCTTCTTTTGTCAAAAATAATGTAATGCTTAAAGGCTGTTGAATTGTAATTATTTTGGTTAATCTTTATATCCCAGGCTGAAAGATTAATCCATCAAGTCTTAAAAATACATTTGCAGGTGTTTTTATGAGAAAATTTGTTTTTATCAATGGCCTAGATTTCCCCTTCTCCCTTTTTCAATAAACGTCATCAGATTAGAATGGGCTGATACTCTGTTCTCAAATTTAATGTTCACGAGTCCCTGGTAGGCTGGTGAACATTGCAGGGGTCCACTCCCAAAGTTTCCCATTCAGCAGAATTATAGTGAATCTTAAAATCATGTATTCCCAATGAATTTCAAAGTGGTACTTATTCTATTTGTCTGGGGATCATCCTTTGAGAGTAGAGATTCACTAGTTTAAATAAGTGGTTACCTCATTAAATAAATCATTTTGCCTGTATTTATGCTGTGATCTTTTATTGGAAAGATATTATTGATTTTCTAAGGACAGGTGTTATACGATCTTTAGGGTGTGCTTTGTAAAAGGCACCGAACTTGCTGCTATGTCTTCCCAAGAATGATCTGGAGCTAAACAGTAGTAGATAGTCTCAGGGTTGAAAGCTTATGCAAAACTTGAAGTCTTGGCCACAGAAAACCATGTAAGCATTTACAAAGGTCTTACTTTCAGGACTTTCATGTCCTGATACCAATTAAATTAACTAATTCAAGAGAAGTGTGGGTAATATTGGAATGTAACAAAAAATTCTTCCAGATTGGATTGTAATAAAATATTCTCAATATATTTGACCTTGACCTTCAGAAAACATGGAGGTGACAGCATTTTTCTAGAGTTCAGCCCTCTCAGAGCATTACAGTGACTCAGGACCTTCTAGGAATTAATAACTTCACTTGTGCTACATCAGTTTCTGGGACACTTTATAGGTGCTTTGCTCCTAGACTACGTTGAGAGAGATCTTAATCTAGCTTCTACTTCCTCACATCGTCCTTGCCAGAGTAAAAGCTTCTATGATCAGCGCCACTCTATCAGGACACAATTCATAGTAGAGTCACACTGTAAATAAACACCTCCCACCTCAGTTATCCTTTGTCTAGTTAAATATCCAGGCTGAAAGCTGTAGCAGAAACTGCTGAAGTAGAAAGGAGAAACTAATACCAAACCTCAATTTCAGGTCCATGGGAATAAAGAAGAAACAACTTCTCAACAGGTTTTCTTTGTTTTTGCCTATTTTCTGCACATATTATTACAGTTTTCAGTTTTATCTTAGAAAATGGCTTCTATTGCTTATTTCGTATATACTCTCTTTACAAAGTTCTCAGCCAGTCTCTCAGTGCCTTCCACACACAGCGAGACATCACAGTTTCCTTGCCTAGAAGACGCCTCTTCTTGTACACACTATCATTAGGGTATCTGGAATTGATAACCTGTCATCTTCTGTTATCATCCCAGAGTGACTTTTGTTATTTTTACCTTTCCTGACAACCACAGGTATTTTAAGATTAACAAGATTTCTCCCAGGTTTTTGAGTTTGTTGAGATCTGATTTGCATGACAACTCATATTCTTTTAAAAAGTGTATTATGGGTCTGGAGAGATGGCTCAATGTTTAAGAGAACTTGCAGTTCTTACAGAGGACACAAGTTCAGTGTCTAGCACACATGTCAGGAAGCTCACAATTGTCTATAACTCCAGATCCAGGGAATGCAATGCCCTCTTCTTGCCTCTGCACTGGGAACACACACACACACACACACACACACACACACACACACGCACACACCACATCTATGCATACAAACAACACGTGCTCGCATGCACACACACACACCACAAATAAAAAGAAAGTAAATCTTTTAAAATAAATAATTTTTGAATAGTACATACAAAAAGTATCTGGAAATTACTGAAAATCTTATACAAATATTATCAATATATTTCACTGAGTTTTGGAACAAACAGAGTGGACAGCATATATCCAAAGTCGAACCTTAGCAGAATGTTCCAGTGAGTTGGGAGCCTTTTAAAAAAGATACTCTTTTCTCCCTGTCTGCCTCCACATTACACAATGTAGGGAAAGTTTCTGCTTCCAGTCCCAGAAATCTACCCTCAGTTCTCTGAACTGGAAAAAAATGGACATGTAAATAGAATACTCTTATAAAGCTGATTAACACCAGGCTCCAATCTGGCCTTTCAATCTGTGATTGAAATATTTAGGTAGCTTACCATAGGAGCTAATTTGGGAAAATAAAATATATTCTGAAATGGAGTACAATGTTGTGGCTTCGGCACCATTGGAATATGTAATTTAGAAGCTAGAAGCCAGCTTCCCAATGTGGCTGGAATCTGTAAGAGGCAGAGTCTACTGCAAGGTAATTAGGTTGTGGGGATACCACTGTTCAGAGGGATCAGAGCTACTGGCTTGCAGAATAAGTTAATTCTACAGGGAATGGGCTCTTCCACAGTGACAACTCCCCATTGGTTTGGCCCCTTCTGCATGTGGGCATTTTCCTTTCAAATTCTTTGCAGTATTTTACTGTATGTTAGCCAGGGGACCCTTTCCAGGACACTGCTGTCATACTGTTTGAACCCTCCAGGCATTAGAATTGTTAGCCTGTAAACACCTTTTCATTTAGATGTTTTGTTACAGCAACAAAAAAATAACCTGGTAGAGACACCATCTTTCGTGCAGAGAAAAGTGAGAAAATCATTTGTATATGAAATAAAGAAAGAGTAATACAAATAAATCATAGAGGAACAGGGAGAAGATCATTTGGCTCCTACCTATGCCTTTTCAGTTCCTGCTGATTATGAACTTATTATCCTCTGAAAGAGATTTATTTAGGCTAGTTCAGGTATCAATTCCTTGCAACTAAACCATGTTTACCCATGATAATGCTTATGGTTAAAAGTTTGGAGAGACAGTGGGATAATAGGGATATAAGATTCAATATCAGAACTGTGATGCCAAGCCAGAGAGGAAGCAGAACTCGATTATATGGCAAAGAAGTTTCCCTGCTTGATGGAAGAGAAGGGTGTACCAAGCATTGGATCATGGAAGCCCAGGCCCACCAGAGCATTGCTCCCTCCACATGACCTTTAATTATAGAGCTCTCTTAGGCACTTCTGACACCACTGTAGCCCAGGTCCCGAGATAGGTTTGGAAGATTTAAGTAAACATTTGCCACTGCATGTTCTGCATTCAGCTTTACTGTCCCAGCAAACATAGGCATCGCCAGACTTATCAGTGGTATTCAGAACAAAGGCTTTGGCTTTGGTACTGGTTTTAGGTAATCAGTGGGAACTAGTCCTGGTTTAGGAGTAGGATTTGAAGGATTTAGTACACTCCAGCAACAAACCAGCATCAGTACAGATGTATGTCCAAAAAAAAGATGAACATGGGCTAGTGGTTTTAATTTTCCATAAAAAAGACAAAGATATTACAAGCCAGCAGCAGCAGTTGGTAGAATCACTGCATAACATTTTGGGAGGAAAGCAGACTCTTACTGTAAATGCGCAGGGTATTAAGACGTTGCCAGATGATCAGACAGAAGTTGTCATTTATGTTGTTGAGCATTCTCCAAATGGTATCTCAAGAAGAGTTTTAGCTATAATGCTGTGTGCCCATTTTAAATAAGCCAATGTGAAAACACATTTGCAGCAACTGCTGTAACCCTTTCTGAGACTAGAACAGAACTTTCTCTTTTGCAAATCAAACCACTTTTACAGAATCCCCTGCTGCTGTGATTGTGTCATTTGGGAGCAAGTCAAGGTGGATAACTCTGATTCTGAAAAACTAATTTCTGTAGCAATGATGGATTTCAAAGAACTTGGAAGACTCAAAGGTTCAGGAGGACCAGATTACTAATCACCAAGAAACCAGATTAGCTACCATATCTGAAGATATTAGTGAACTACAAAAGAATCAAACTGCAACCATGGCCCCAAACTACACAGTATAAGAAGAAACTCATGGCTCTTTCCCATAGAAGCTTACAGGTCAGAATCAAATAGGAAACTCAAAATAAGAGAAACTGAGCTGTCCAGGCTGATGAACCTTTGCAAGTTCTGCTAGATATAATTCAGTGGGAATTAAATGTACCCACTCAGTTCAAAGTCAGCTAGATGAGCTGATGCCTGCCCATATCTGATGCAGAATCATTCAGTAGAAGTCAAATCCCAAGAAAGACATTATGCAGATGCAGATCTATTAAGAGAAACCAACTAGCATTTGAAAATGACAGGAAGTCCCTAGCTACTCATTTCTATGATTATAAAGGTAATAGAACCTGGGTCAAATGAAATCCACATCCAAGATGATGTCGTTAGTCAATGATTTACAAATTTGCTTTAGAGGTTTGTAAAACACATCCTTGTACTATATCAGGCCTTCTTTAAGATGACCAAATGGAGGGAAAAGGAAAAATGAAAGCATCTTGTCCTGACTGGTATTTTTGAGGTTACTGACAAAGTTTATCAAATCTGAAATAGTCACCTCAGAGCCAAAGATAACCTTTGAAAATTTACATCTAAAAGTTGTATTTAAAAAGAAATAGGTGTTGGCTCAGGATACCCCTGAGAAATCCACATGTGGTGTCTGAACATCAGTACATGTGTATACCTGGGAGCTGTATGACAAGGACCAAAGTGCCAGACAAGAGACCTCCCTTCAAGTAGTTAGTCAGAGTAGTCCAAGAGACTCCCAAAATAACACAGGATATTGCTGGAACTCTTAGTTATCTCCCAGATAAGACCCTACTGCTGAAGACAGGACATACTTTGGATATAGGACTTGGAGCAATGGAGCAGGAACTGACTGGGAAGCCTTCTACCTGAAATCTAACTCTCATAGTTCTAGAGGATACTATGCAAGCTGCTAAGGGAGAAAAATCAATCAGTGGTCCAATCCAGGTCTAAAGCCTAATAACCATAATGACCGGCATAGCAAACTACCTCTGCTGGTACAGTAGTGGCACTGCTTTCTGGGGGGTGGGGGGCGATAATCAACAACTATCTAATTGAACTTAAAGCCCTTTCAATGGGAGTAAACACAGCCAAATACACTTGACTGGAGAGGTCATAGATCCTACAGAAAACCCTATCTCTGTCATATCACTAGACAAATGAAATTTCTTACCATATGCTAAATATGGATCCTTATATTTACAGACAAGTATACCATACACCACTCATCAAAGAAGCTTCTTTTTGCAACAGATGGAGGCTATTGAGGAGTTCCACAACTGGTCACACACAGAGAATGTAAGTTTGAGAGATGCCCAGTCCTAGGTGACATATACCTAAGGCTCATGGAACATAGCAGAACAGGGGTAGAGAGAATACTAGTGCATCCCTCAACTCTTACCAGTGACATTTCCTTATGCAACAGAGTGAAATGCACACAGAAGGTCACAACTGGGAAAGTTTTAAAAACTAGGAGACGGCATACTGTATATCTTAGTTTGTTCTTCATTGCTGTGACAAAATACTCTGACCAATAACAACTTGGGGAGGAAAGGGTTTATTCAGCTTACATCTCCCAGGTCGCAGTTCATCAGGGAGCCCAAAGTAGGAACTCAGGGCAGGAACCTGGAGGCAGGAGCAGGAGTACAGGCCATGGAGGAACGCTGCTTACTGACTTGCTTCCCTGGCCCCTGCTCAGCCTGATTTCTTAAGCAACACAGGCCCACCTGCCCAGGGGTGGCACCACCCACACTGGGCTGGGCCCTCCCACATCACTCATCAGGAAGATGCCCTCAGACATGGCCACAGGCTAGTCCAATAGAGGAAATTCCCCAATTGAGGCTCCCTCAACCCAGGTGTGTCAAGTTGACACTAAAGCTATTTAGCACACTGTATGTCCCTGGATAGGACTCCTGTATGAAACTTCACCAACCATTGGGGAAGAGGGGGCAGAAGATTGTAAGAGCCAGAGTTGGTCCATGAACATAGGGAAACAGAGGTTCTCAGGTCACTGGAAGCTTACACATGTGAACTTGCAGCAATGGTGGCATCGGGCACAAGACCTGTGCTAATTCATTTAGACAAGGGCCCAGAGTGGAGAAAGGGAAACAGGTGGTAGGCCAGTTCTAGTCTGGGAACTGTTGGATGCTGTTTGCTAATGGGAGAGGGAGAGTAGATATTAGTTACTATCTCTAGATAGGCTGGCTAGATTTCAGTGGATGAACTAGCACTGGAGGACTTCTGGGTATAAATGCTTGACAGGATAGGGCTTAACATGTATGGCAAAATGCCTGAGGTCTGGCGGGGGTGTGGGGTGTGGGACATGGAAGGGGGAGGGGGATCCAAATTTGATTAAGAACTGTTGTATCAAATGTACAAAAGCTCAATAAAAATTTTTACAAAGAAATAGGTAATTACCAAAATATATGCACTTTTATGCATTTTCACAACAGCATGGAATATAATCACATTGTTCAATGATTTAAAAAGAACTATGATGCTATACAGTTCAAATGTTTCCTATTAAAACTTTTTCTAATAATTAAAATTATTGAAATGTGAAAAATGCATAGTTCAAGTCCTCAGAATTAAATCTATGTTAACTGGTGCTTACATATCCTCTGAACATTTTGCATATGTATTTACAAAAGACCAACATTAATATGCATATCTATCTACCCATCCATCCTCTTTCACTTTAATATAATATCTCTTGTTTATTCTTCTCTAGACACAGGAAACATCTGGTCCAGCCTCTACTATATAAACAATTCAGGACCTGAGGCCAGTCATCAATTGTTTTTAAAAATTTTTTCATGCAATCTCAATTCTATTAAATTTTTTTTTTGGTAAATCAAGTTAAATATGTATTTTTCTCTTTCTCACAATATACATACACAAATATGGTCTATGAATTAAGTACTCTAATAAAATATTACAGCACTTTAAAATTATAGTTTAATACCCATTAGGTCTGTATCAAAGTCTCACATCTGTGTAATGGGGTCACTGTCTCTTCCAGGCAGTCTGATCACCTAATTTTGTTTGACATTCAGTTGATTATTCTCAGTTAATAGATATTACAGTCATGTGTAGTAAGATGTCACCTCAGTTAGCTCATTGGCTTTATTTTATTTAATTAAAAAAATTTTTTGACAGGGCCTCCCTGTAGGCCCAGTTAGCCTGGAGCTTGTTATGTAGACCAGGCTGTCCTTGATCTCATACATATAGAAACCTGAGGTTTTTTTTTTTGTTTGTTTTGTTTTTGTTTTTTTTTAAATCTAACAAGATGTGATTATGTAACCAAAGATGGAGAGCAAAATTTTCTGTACAACTGACCCCCATTTCTCCACATCCTCCCTACAATAGTGGCCAACTTAATTGTTCATTGTATATCAACCTTAGAATAGAAATCTAAAGAAGTTCCTTTCTTACGAGAGCAGTTAAATCACAACGTATTTTAAAAATTAAATATTTCTGAAACATTTAATTGGAAAACAGATCTAATGTGTGTGTATGTGTGTGTGTGTGTGTGTGTGTGTGTGTGTGTGATGTTTGCATGTATACCTACTTGTGTGTGCACATGTATGTGTAGGAGTGAGTATCCTGTGGAGGACAGAGGTTGTGATGTCAGGATATCATATTCTCCAATCTCTGTACACCTAATTTTTTGAGACAGGATCTCTTTTGTGAACCTGGATCTCATTGTTTTAGCTAGGCTGTCTGACCAGCAAGCCTTGGGGATCATCCTGTCTCTGAACCCTGTACTGGGGTTATAAATGCTCATAGACTTGCCTGGCTTTTAACATGTGTTAGGGATCTGAACTCAATTCATGCTTATATGGCAGGCATTTTACTCACTGAGCCGTCTCCCCAGCATCTCTAATTATGTTTGAATTTATTTTTTAATTCAAACTTTCTTTGACAATTTCATACATGGGCATTGTATTTACACCTCCCCCACACCTTCCCTCACCTTCAATTTCTCCCATGCCCCCCTGAACTCCTCAACTTCATGATCTCTTCCTTGATTATTATTGTTACATATACATATCCAAAATATATACAAACTCAAAAAACAGAGAATCAGGAAAACAAATGACCCAATTAAAAAAGTGGATCTGGAAAGAGTTCTCAAAAGAAGAAATAAAAATGGCTAAAATTAACTTTTTTAATAAAATGAAATACATATATAAGAAATATAGAAAACTTATTTGTAGATAGTAAACAATAAATATGCATTTACCACCAGGGTTAAAAAACGAGGCATGGCCAGCTATGGTGACACATACCTTTAATTCCAGCACTTGGGAGGCAGAGACAGGTGATTCTGTGAGTTCCAGGCCAGCTGGGGTTACAGGGAGGTTCTGTCTCCGCCCCCCGCCCCCGGCAAAAAAAAAAAAAAAAAAAAAAAAAACTTGAACATCTGCAGAACTTGGTAGCTTTTGGGAGTCCAGGAAGCAATCCCTCATGGATACCAGTAATGACTATATGAATAAATATTTGATGCAGTTAAAAATGGAAACAGGACATGACCAGCACTTCAGAGGCCCATGCCAAATGCATCAATTTACTCTCTTCCAAATGTAACCTGTACCTATTTTTGTAGTTTTGTCAACTGGGTATCTATGCTCAAGCTTTATTACATTGTTTTTTTTTTCCCCCAAATTTAAACTTTCTACAAATTGAATTATGCTATTTGAATTTGTCTATGATTTTAGCAAGATTAATTTTATGATTCATTCATGTTGATTAGTACAGGTTGAATTAGTTCCTTTCATTGATGAATAATATTTCATTGCTTGAACACCATAAAGTGAAATTATCCATTGTATTATTGATGAACTTTTGGGTTTCTTCCAGTTTTGCCATTATCAATAACATTCAGGAAATTCTTAGATATTTGCCCACTGCAGGGATTGTTTTGTTCATTGAAGAACTTTAATTTTTAATACAAACAAAATCTATCCAAGGCAGGCCCTGAAAAATGCTTAAGTGAAATAATTTCAATAATTTGACAGTAGCTTTAGTCTACTTGAATATTTCCTAGCAAATAGATGCTGAATATCAAATATGAAGGACACATTTGAAGATGCAATGCAAGGTAAAGATTTAGCAACTGTTTACTTTGATTTACTCATTCCAGAAGGAACTAAATCTTTGAAGAAAACAGGACACAACTAGAAGGATCCAACTCACTGTCATTTACACTTCCCTTGCTAGACCATCAAGCAAAAGCACATTTACCCAGCTAAGCCCTTTAAAAACCTTCTACAGCAGATAGAGACAAGTACAGTAAGTTAAATATTTGCCCAGCTGACTTTTCCTGTCAAGTTGGTCTCTACATGGGTGGCAGTCAATCTTCCTTCAAGTCTCTTTCTGGCTCTTTTATTATCATTCATTACATTCCAATCGTGAAACATTCGTTACGTGTTTAGTATATTGCAAATAAAACCAGGGCTGCAAAGTGAATCTTTCATTACTGAGAAATCACGTTAACCCATATCATATTAGATTTTAAGTAACAATAACAATTCTTGCTGAATAGTTATTTTCTATGACATGCAAAAACCTAGACATTGGGAATGCAAGGATTAGATAATAGCCCTGCAGATGTTTGCAGCTCCAAGGAGGCAGAGTTTGCTCACCAATTTTCCTCTTGCAGAAAAAGCTAAGTTGTGTTCCTGCCTTGGAATGAGGCTCTTCAACACTCTCATGGATTTTGACGCACTTCTGGGATCCCAGACTTGTTTGCCTTGATCTGTCTGCTCTCTCTCTTACTTCCTTCGAGGATTATTTCCAAAAGCTCTTGTTCCCTTTTATTTCTGAATATTTCTTATTCCTTATTGAATAAATATTAATGGATCATTGCCTATATAAGTGGGAGTATTCTGATTTACAGCTTGAGTGAATAACCTCCTCCAGGAGTGAATCATGTTTCTAAGTATTATATTGAACATCACCAACATTTACTAATGGGTTAGCAAGCAATTCAAACTTCCCCACGCAAGAACCCAGTCTTCTTTTTGCATTCCAAAGGCAAGTTCTATTTTGTTTCTATCTTATTGCTAGTTTTATTGCTTTTATATTTCTTGCATTCAAAAATACTTAAAATAATTTTTCTGATTAAAAGTTCAGTAAACTTACAGCAATGGTGACACCATGCACAAGACCCGTGCAAACACAATCATACAATAACCAGCATAGAACTGGGGAAATGGTCAGGAGGCCACGACTTTGACAAGGAACTATCAGCAGTTGATCACTGCTAGGTGACAGAGACTTGATCTCCTTCAAAGGAGTGATACTAGACAGATTGCACAAGCTCCAGCAGATGAACTCATGCTGAGGGACATCTGGATATACAACTTGACTTGATAGGCCTTAATAGATATGACAAAATGCATGAACTCCTGTGGGTGGGTTATCAAGGGTTGCAGATAGTGAAAGTGGGGCTAAATATGATTAAGATGTATTGTATGAAATCCACAAAAATCAGTAAAAATATATTTTAATAAAGTTCAGTAACTCCAACATGTATTTGTTACCACAAAAGTAATCAGGCTCTTTTTATCAGAAGGGTGTCTATGTTAACTGTCTTATGTATTTTCTTTTTTGTGATATCTATTGACTAAGGCATTAGAAGCACTACACAGTCTACCTCAAATGTTTTCAATATAACATTTTCTTCAGTAGCATTTTAGGGCTGGGGATGTAGCTCAGTGTCAGAAGGCTTGACTAGCATGTACCAAGCACTGAGTTTGATCCTTTGCATTGAAAGCAAATCTAGTAACATTTTAAGTCATAAAAATGAGAAAGAAGTATATGCTGATGATCTTGGTAGGGTGAGGGTTTGAGCCTATCGCTGGATAGGGGTATCAGAAAAAAATAAAGGTTATTCAGTTAAATGCCAATTTCAGATGCTAAGTATAGTCGTTGTTTATGTAAGTTTGCCATCCCATGAAATATTTGGCTCATGTTTAAACTAAACAATTATTCTTTGTTTATCTAACATTCTCATCTAACTAGGCAGCCTATATAATAGCTTGATAAGTCTGGCTCTCCTAGTCTATGGGCTTCACAAATGCCCATAGACGTTGGTTTCTTCCTCCAGTGCCATGCAGCTGCCACTCTGTAGCTGAAGTGTAAGTGAAATACGATAATCATTAGGGTGGCTGATGCCTGACAAAGATTTTTTTAGTTAGGCTTCTGAACTTTCTTTCGGCTTCTTTGTGTACTTCCTGATAAAATCCAGTTTTAACAATAACATGCTCAGTCCTTTTAGACAGAGCTCAATACCGGATCATCCCAGCACCTGCTCTGGTTTCTGGCCCTCCACCATCCAAATCCTTAGGTATTGTTTTATGTCCCAGAATCCTATTAGGATTCTTCATCTGGAATCCTATCACATCTATTTGGCCAGAACCCCGAATCCCTGATGATTTCCTGATGCACTTTCCATTTGATGAACTCACCCTATCCCTTGGCTATAAATTCTCTTCTTGCTTGAGCTGTGTTCAGAGTGGAGACCAATCTGTGCCCCCCTACCCCTGGCCCCCCAGCTAGACCAGACACCAGTGGAGTGACTGCGAAAACCATGTGCCGGTCCAGAGTGAAATCTTCTTTCCTGTTGTTTAGTTCTAGAAATGCTTTCTAATGTACCCATGCAGACCAGGCAGATAATGGATTTTAAGCTCCAATAGATTTGCCTCCGTAGATTTTGTGCAGTTTTGAAAAAAGGTGGCTTTGTTTTTTTGTTGTTGTTACTGGGTCCCATTTGGCGCTATCTTACTCTGTTTTGACAAATTTTAATAATCTTGAGTCTAGGGAGAAGTTGGCCTTACCAGGAGGTCACTAATCTTATGCAAATACAGTTAACTGAAGTGTTCTCAAAGATAGGGATCATAGTGTACTTTCTTACTTTCTGAAAAAAAAGGGAAGGAGAGCAGGACAAGGTTGAGAAACTGAGAGGTTGTGGGGGGGGAGAGAGGTGAGAGAAAGAGGAGAGAGAAAAAGAGAGAGAGCTTGTGTTCTGCACATAAAATCAAAGGAAGGAACAAGAACATGTATTTGAAGTCCTACTTCAATGGGAAAATGAGCTTCACTGAGTTCTAAAGTCAGTGATGATCCCTATTAATAAAGCATCTTTAGCTTTCCAGAAGTATTTTCATCCATGCTTTGTGTTTGTATTTTTTCTGCAGGAGCATATATGTACATACAAACACAAATAACTTTGTACTTGAAAAATTATTTTCAAATCAATTTTTACTGACTTTTAATATATTTTTCTCACTCGGCTTTTACTTTTTAAAAAACATTTTATTATGTTTATTTTATGTGCATGTGTGTATTGCCTGCATATAGGTAAGTATACCTGTGTTGTGCAATGCCCACGGAGGACAGAAGAGGCTGTCGGATTCCTTGGAACTGGAATTATGGACAGTTGTCAGCTGCCATGTGGGTACTGCGATTCGAACTGGGGTCTTCTGCAAGAACAGCCAGTGTTCTTAACTGCTAAGCCATCTCTCCAGCCCCCTTACTCACTTTTAATAACATATTTTTCAATATTATTTTGCTTCTAAAATATCACTTTAGAAGCTATAAAATATTTGTGACTTTAATGCTCAATTTCCTAGTACTTACATTATGCCTTTCACTTATTATCTATTGAGATGTAGTAAATTTTTGTCTACATATTTATCCTTTTTTTAAAAAAAATTTTTGGTCTTTTTGAGACAGGGTCTCCCGGTAGCCCCAGATGGCCTGGAACAGGCTATGGAGACCGAGCTGGCCACGATCTCATAGAGATCTGCCTGCCTCTGCCCCCTGAGTGCTGGGAATAAAGTCTTGTACCACAGTGGCATCTTTATTTCTTTTTAAATTTTTAAATTTGTTTATTTTATTTTTATGTGAATGAATGTTATGATTGCATGTATGTAAGTGCACCTTTATTGTGTGGAGCCTCCAGAGGACAGAAGAGGATGTCAGATTCCCTGGAATTGGAGTTATGGATGGTTGTTAGCTGCCATGTGGGTACTGGGATTCGAACCTGAGTCTTCTTCAAGAACAGCTAGTACTCCTAACTGCTGAGTCATCTCTCCAGCTCACATCTTCATTTCTTTATGATAAATGATTAGCAACAGCATTTCTGAAATTTTGTAAATGGTATTTTGAATATGTATACAATTTTTTTTAAATAATTTTAGATTTAGGCAATAGTTGCAAAGACAGTACAGTTTCTCTGTTACTCACTGGCTTTCTAGTTTTTCTCTAATTTTCTTTCCAAATTTTCATAATGTTAACATATTAACCTAATCTTGGTACACTTACAGATATTAAGAAAGTGTTAATAATACTAATTGTGTTACAGTACTAATGTCTTTTTTAGAATTCAATTCATAAAATATGCTGCATTTAATTATATCTCCTTAAGCTTTTCTAAATTTGTTTTTAAATTAAAAATTTTTATTTTTGAGAATTTTATACATGAGTATAATCTTTCCATTATTTCTAGCCTTCTGAGGCCCCCTCCAGCTCCTCTCATGTCCTCCCACTCCCTCTCAATTTCTTGTCCTCTTTCTTGATTATTAGGTACATATACATACATTTATAAATACAGACATAGACACACAGACACACAGACAAAGACATACATACACATATAATGCACTGAGTCCATTGAGTGGTGCTCCTGTGTACATATGTTTAGGGCTGTTTATTAAATATCCTCTCAGGGAGCTAATCTCTGGACAAAACTGGTTCTCCCTCCTTTAGCATCCATTGATTGCCTGTAACTCTTCATCTTAAGGTATGACCTGTGAAATTTCCCCCATCCACCTTGGCATGTCAACTGGTTTTGTCATTAGGCAGATCTTATTAGATTTGGAATCTTGTGGTGATTTCATTGGTATACCTTCTGTCATGTCTAGAGTTCATTAACTAGCAGCAAGTGTCTCGTCCCTTTGGCTCTTACATTCTTTCTGCCCCCTCTTCCATGATTTTCCCTGAGCTTTAGGTATAGAGGGCATTGCAGATGCATCACTTAGGTCTGGGTATCTCATAGACAATTATTCTCTGTGTTTGACCAGTTGTAGAACTTTGTAATAGTCTTTGTCTGTTGCAATAGGAAACTTCTTTGATGAGTGGTGAGAGGCACACTTCTCTGTAAATGTAAGGTTATATATTTAGATTACAGTAAGAAATTACAATGATCTAGGGAAGTGACAGAAGTTCTCTAGGGCCTTGATCTCTCCAGCCATGTATTTGGCCAAGTTTACAGTGCCATGCATGATTTCCCTCCCATTGAGCAGGCCAGTTGAACAGCTTTAATTACCCCCAAGATGAAAGTGCCACTACTACACCAATAGAGATATTTTGCTTGAGCTGGAGAGAGGCTAATTTTTATTTATTTATTTATTTATTTATTTATTTATTTATTTATCTTTAAATAAATTATTTATTGAGAATTTCATCATGCATATAAGGTGTTTTGATCAAATCCATGCCACTCCCTCCCCTCCAACTCTTCCCATATCTCCCCATCACTTCTTTCTGATATCTTCATGTACTCTTTCTTTTTCTTTGAATTTTTATTATTTATTTATTTATTTGGCTTTTGGCTACTCTAACATTCCCCCCTCTAAAGAAGTAACCCTAAAATATTTCTTTTTTCTTTTGGTCTTTTTGAAGCAGGGTCTCCTTGTAGCCCCAGCTGTCCTGGAGCTCACTATGTAGACCAGGCTGGCCTTGAACTCACAGAGATCTGCCTGCCTCTGCCTCCCAAGTGCTGGGACAGGCCTGCGCCACCATGCCCAGCCCTAAAATCTTTTAAGGATTAGATACATGCTCCCAAATACTTTCGACATTTTTGGCCTTTGGAACAGAGTATGTTGCTAAGAGGTCCAAGGACATTTTGATTTTTAGCCAAGAAACTGGCAACTTTTCTTTGGGATCTTTTTACCCTAACCACCTAGCCAATTCTTACCTCCTATTCTTATCACATCATCCTCTGAAGAGATTACCCAAATTGCCAATAGGGACTAGGGATTCAGACCCCTCTGGCTTCTTCCATGCTGAACAGGAATGAAGGGTGAGGCAATTGGAGTACTCTTTCAGAGGGTCTATCTAAAAGACTCCCAATTTGCATAACTCTTGTCTCTAAGGGGAAAAGAAAGTCCTTGAATCATGAATAGGAGATGTGAAGGAGAAATAAAGGCAAGAGTAATTAGTGTTACAAGTTCTAGACAGGGAACTAGAAAAAAGTCAGAACAGGGCAATTTTCGCCAAATGTTCATATGAAAGTCCATTGGAATTTCTTGACAAGGGCTTCCAAAAGCATCCCTCTATTGGATTCTTCCTCACTTTTCTTTTGTCTTCCAAGGCTGGACTAGTTGGCTGGGAAGAGTGGCTGGATACTCAGGTTAGGGTCC
>NW_008356777.1:31289-37424 GCF_000622305.1 Nannospalax galili
TAGCTGGTTGTCTCCCTTAGCTACAGGTGGGCACTAGAGTATTGGAAACCAAGATTTGAAGTCTTACCTCTGAGCATCACTTTCTGGTTAGAACAAAATCATCAATGAGAAATAATTGTCAAAATAACTTTTTATATAGACTTAAGCCTAATGTCTGGGAAGTGTAATCCCTTGAACTCTTAAAGAAATATACTGATGACTTTACTCTTTGGTTATACTTTCCTTTTGGGTGTTTAAGACCATACAGCTGGCCCAAATAAGTCAATTTATATTTACACTTAATGTCATTAGAGGATCTGTTCCTCAGGGGTCACATGGGCTTGGAAGGAGCTCCTGGCTCCATTCTTTTCCCCTTTCCATCTGTGGGAAGATAAGTCAAAGTTTCTGCTCGAGCATGTTTGGCTTCACTTGGAAGCATGAATAAGATATTTCCTCTGAGTTGACTCTCCTCTTTGCAGACTTGAGACTGGTTCAAGTCCATTTCGTGGAGTCTCCATGGCCTCCCTGAACAAGAGGACAGGTGACTCATAACAGTTACAGGACCTTTTGAGAGATATTCCATGGTCCCCTGGAACTTAGTTGACCTTGGAGGGCAAGGGGCAAAAACCTCCCCTTAAGTCCTTCTGACCAGATTAGTATAGGCTTCAAAGTATGGCTCTGTTAAACATCTAAAAAGGTTAGTTCCACCAGTCTGGTACTTTTACCATACAGATAAAACTTGGGCTAAAACCAAACGTTCTCAGATAAACCTTGACTAGACATATATTTTGTTTCTTAAAACTAGTTGACTAAACTATGGCCTTAGAAATTTAAAGATTATGTGTATATTTTGTCTCATCCTTTATATATCATAACAAATCTAAATAGACCTTCATCACTTGCTTAGGCTTTCTCATTTTTTCTATTTTGGAAAATATCTCCATTCCCATATCTTTTTAACATCTTTTACATTCTCATTTTCTTTTTTTAAAAAAATAATTTTTGATGCTTTTGAAGAGTGGCAGTAAGCTGTTATCTTAGAGAATGTCCCACAATTTGGATCTAGCTAAAGCTTTCTCACTATTAGGCTGCAAAAGTGTATTGTGTACTTAAAAATTGGGGGCATATTAATTTCTCAGCTCTCACCAGAGAAGCTCCTTCTTGCAGCAGAGGGCAATTAACACAGAGACCAATAACTGGTAACATGCAGAAAATAAGAGGCTTTGGAGTGTTCAGTCCTAAATAGGACACTTATATCACAACTTGTCTGCCCAAGGCTCAAAGATGGTTGAAGAAGAGGGAGGCAGAAAGATTGTAAGAGCCAGTGGATGAATACAAGGAAACCGTGTTTCCTAAAACAAGGCAGTTACACATATGAACCAATAGTTCTTGTGACAACATTCATAAGACTTGTGCAAGCCCAAATCAGACAAAAACCTGGCATGGATGGCAGAGGTAGGCAAGAAGCCCCAGAACCAGGTGAGGGTCTACTGGCAATTGATAGCTGCTGTGAGAGGGAGTCAGTTTTTTTAAAGGGGTGACACCAACTAGATTTATTGATCAGGCTCCAATGTATGGACCCACACCCAAGAGCATCTGGGGACACAAGTTGGACCCGACTTGATAGACCTTAAAAAACATAACATAAAGAAATGAGGTGGGGGGAGTATGGAGGCGAGGGTTTGTTTGAGAAGAAGTGGGGGAGGGGAGTTTGAATATGGTCAAAATGCATTGTATGACATTATCAAAGAATCAATAAAGTTTTTTTAAAATTTCTTGGCATGTATATTGAAAGTCCCTTTGCCCAATATTAGTGATAGGTTAAATAAGGCATTTAAAGCTGAATATCTTTTAAAAAGTGATTTTATTTTTATATACATGTATGTGTATATGTCTGTATAAGTGTATGTCACATGTGTGTTAGTGCCCACAGAAGTTAGAGAAGGCATTGGATCCCCTGGAGCTGGAGTTACAGGTGATTGTTAGTCATCCAATATGGGTGCTGGGAGCTGAACTTAGGTCCTCTGTAAGAGAAACAAATGCTCTTAATCACTGAGCCATCTCTCCAGACTCAAAAAGCAGGATATATTTTAAAATGATAATACATTAAAAATGATGCATGCCTCATATTTTATTTGCTTTATATATTATTACTTATGAATATTTTAATACTGGGTGAGAATTTTCTTTTTCTGTAGTATTTTTGCAGTTAGTAAATTCTACTGACTGAAATTCTGGGTCACTGTCTTTCATCAATGAGAACTACAGTGAATCCATTCTTTATTATTCTCCTTTCAGTTTATTTAAAATGGAGATGGAGGGGCTAGAGAGATGGCTCATCAGTTAAGAGCACTGGCTACTCTTGCAGAGGACCTGGGTTTAGTTCCCAAGCACCCATATGGTAGCTAACAACCATCTATAACTCCAGCTCCAGGAATCTGACACCATCTTCTGACCTCTGTAGGCATTGCATGACATGGATGCACTTACATACATGCAGGCAATACTCTCATACACATAAAATAAAAATAATAAAACATTAACAAAATCTTCAAAATGGATATAGAATTTAAAGCACTTGAAGAACAGCTCTGTAAGATTAAAAAAATTTTTTTTCCTGAATTAGACTTCCTTACATCTAATTTGTCATTTTTTCCTTCTCTTGTCTCTTCTAAAAAAAATTTATATTCACTGAGTCTTTTCAAAATCAAGTTGGGCATGGTGGTGCATGCCTTTAATCCCAGCACTTGGGAGGCAGAGGCAGGTGGATCTCTATGAGTTCAAGGCTAGCCTAGTCTACACAGTGAGTTCCAGGACAGCTGGGGCGACACGGAGACCCTGTCTCAGAAAGACCAAAAAAAAGAAAACAAATCACTTTTTATGTCATGAATTATATTAATCAAAGGACCATTTCGATAATGTATACACCTAGAGTGATCAAGTTTATGGAAAACTTAACTGATGTGGTTGATCAGCACCCTTAGTTACTAACAGCGGTGCTTATCAGAGTTTGAGATAAATCTCCAAGCTTCGAGCATTCAGTGTGCAGTGGGGGCCAGTCAGTGTGTTTCACAGAGAAACAGTGAGTAATGCTTCTTACAGAAGAGTGGGTAAGAAGAGGTTAGTTGAGAGAGCTACTGATGCCACCAAATCATCTTCCAGCAAAGTTGTTACTTGCATGCCCAGTTATATAGTGGAGAATTTCTAGTCCCACACCTTTGATACATTAGATGCTACATTTATAGCCTATCAAACTATGTAGTATAGAAATAATCTATTTTGATGGTAGAAAACTATACTGTGATGACTAGCGAGATCGAATTTTTTTGCTATTTTGTTCATTGATCATTTGTGCTCTTTTTTATGATCTTAATGCAATTTTATACTTACTGACAAAATTATCTGTCCTGTCTTTATTTGAAAGTTTCCAGACTGTGGCCTCCCATCGGGTATCTAGAAGTGTTAGGGAAAGAGGAATTTACTGCTTGTAACCAGTTAACTCAACTGGAGACACAGGCATCCGGAGATAGAGGCAAAGTGCTACAGCCCCAGGAGCCTGACCTGTTCTGTGTCATGTCATGTCTGCTTACACAAGATAACAAGAAAAGGTCGTACCAGGCACATACCAATCATCTCTCCCCAATTGAGATACCTGAAGGGAGCTGTAACATTTTTCTTGTTTTAAAGTTATTGGTTTGTGAATTTGGTTTGTGAAATGCTTGCGTTGAAACTATTGACTGTATAAACGCGGGCTTTTGTGTAACGGTTGTAGAAGCCTATATAATCTTTACCTAAAACTGTATCAGGGTCGATTGCTCTAACCAGACCTGCGTGTCCTGAAAGGACGATCGGCGGCCTGGAAGGACGATCAGCCGCAGCTAGCTGGTTTAGTAAAACTCTGCTTGATTTTTGCATCCCCATACTCGTGCATTTGTTCTCCAGAAGAGACTCACCGAGTCACGGACCCTAACATTTTGGGGGCTCGTCTGGGGTTCTGGGGGGGCTTCTGGGGATCAAAGGACGAACGGGGGCAGAGTTTGTTTTCTCCGGACAGGGCAGTGTAAATCGGGGGTGGCTCCCTCGTGTCTGTAAAATCCAGAATAACCCTGGCACCTTGGTGAAAGTCCAGGTAACCAGCCCTGGCCCTACGGTCCGAGTGTCTCGGCCCTAGGAAGGAAGCCTGCCATCAAATCTGGCGCCTAGTCCGGGTTCGAATCCCGGCACCTAGGGTCCGAGTGTCTCGGCCCTGGGGAGGAAGCCCGATCACGAGGAGTCTTGGGGATCCTGAAAGTGAGAGTGGTGAGTGCAGCGTGCGTCTGAGCGAAAGAAGGACTGGTCCGAGCGAATGCAATGAGATACGGTGCATGTGCTTGATGGTTGTGCTAATTATCTTACTCGGGGGGGGGTCCTGGTTTTTTATTTTTCTCTACGCTCTCTATTTTAAAACCTTCCATTCCTCCTTTTCCTTCCATTTATTCTCTGTATCTCCCACCCCCCTCCATCCCTCTCTCCAGCCACTGAGAAAGCCCCGTGGGCACGGGTCGAGCTAGTAAGAGCCACAGGGCGCTCACTGCTGAAAGACTCCCATGAGAGGATAAGGGGGTCCCAGGTGTGAATACCAGATAAATTCACATCCCCTGCAGAAGAAAAACTGGGCAACGACAGGCACCCATCCATAAGCACACCCACTGGCCATCATTGTTTAGAGTGGCATCTTTACTTCTCCCTGTTCATCTCTCTCTCTCTCTCTTCTGTGACCCCCACCATGGGCCAGACTCAGGCCACTCCTAAATGTTTAATCCTCTCTCACTTCTCGAAGATGAAGGAAGAGGCTTTGAAATTGGGCCCTAGCATCAGGAAGGGTAAGTTTGGCACTTTCTGCTCAACTGAATGGCCCACCTTTGGAGTAGTTTGGCCGACCCAGGGGTCCCTTTCCCTGGACACCATCGGCAAGGTCAAGGCTGTCATTACCAGGCCTGACCCAGAGGGCCACCCAGATCAACTCCCCTATATCCTTTTGTGGGAGAATCTAGCAGAGGATCCCCCATCCTGGTTAAGGCCCCTCTTGGTGAGGAAGCCTCATGCTTGCCCACCTAAAGTCTCCATCATGGTCACCCAGGAAGGTTTGAAGTCCTCCAGTCGCAGAGGCGGGGATCCTAGTGCTCCGCCAGTTCTCCCCGAGAGATCCTCCCTCTACCCCCCTTTACCTGTTGAGCAGCCACCACCTTATGCAGCTCCATGGGGTGGAGAAGCTGAGGCGGCTTATGGAGGGGGGGATGGAGCCGGGGGTCCCCATGGGAATCCAGTGGTTGCCCCCTCCCCAGACTCCTCTACAGGAGAGGATGGAGGACCTGGGGAGGGGGGAGGGATGCAGTTAAGGTCTTGAGGAAACCAGGACTGAGTGGGGGAAGCTCCATCCTCCACCACAGGAGGAGCTGTGCCAGTTCTGCTGGTCTGAACGGTCGGCAGCCCAGATGGAGTTCAGCAGTATCAATACCGGCCCTTTTCCTCTAGCGATCTCTACAATTGGAGGACCCAAAATCCTCCCTTTTCTGAAGACCCTAAGTGTCTAATAGGTTTGGTAGAATCCATTATGTACACCCATTGTCCCACGTGGGACAACTGCCAGCAGCTACTTCACACCCTCTTCAAAACAGAAGAGCGAGAACGCATCCTGAATGAAGCAAGGAAGAATGTCCTGGGAAAAAATGGGAGGCCCATTACCCTTCAGCCTGCCATCAATGAAGCGTTCCCCCTCACCCACCCAAATTGGGATTTTGGGACGGCAGAAGGTAGGGAGCGTCTCCGGGTCTACCGCCAGACACTGATGATTGGCCTCCAGGTGGCTGCAAGACGGCCCACTAACCTGGCTAAAGTGAAAACAATTGTTCAGGGAGAAACTGAAAGCCCAGCTGCGTATCTGGAAAGGCTATTTGATGCCTATAGGCAATACACCCCTATAAACCCAGAGGCAGAGGAATACAGGTCAGCTGTAGTCCTCTCTTTTATTAACCAGGCAGCCTCCGATATCAGGAGAAAACTCCATAAGCGGGACAATCTGGGGGAGATTTCTATTAGGGAGATGCTGCAACAGGCAGAGAAGGTCTTTAATGCTAGGGAGTCTCCGGAGGACAGGGAGGAGAGGCTAAGGAAGGA
>NW_008356777.1:38691-39678 GCF_000622305.1 Nannospalax galili
TCCCTCTTGCTGAAGTCAGTCAGCCCTTGTTTGCCTTTGAGTGGCAAGAACCAGGAGGAGGGAAGACAGGGCAGCTCACCTGGACCAGACTGCCACAAGGCTTTAAGAACTCTCCCACCTTGTTCAATGAGGCACTAAGCCAAGATCTGGAGCCCTTCCGCAAAAGGCACCCCCAT
The DNA here is from genome assembly GCF_000622305.1 of Nannospalax galili. Classification (NCBI taxonomy): domain Eukaryota; kingdom Metazoa; phylum Chordata; class Mammalia; order Rodentia; family Spalacidae; genus Nannospalax; species Nannospalax galili. The sequence continues at coordinate 38,868 of NW_008356777.1, forward strand.
GTGACTCTGCTTCAGTATGTGGATGACCTGCTGCTGGCTACAGCAACTCATGAAGAGTGCATGGAAGCTACGAAGAACTTGTTGGCTGAATTGGGCAGCCTGGGATATCGGGCCAGCACCAAAAAGGCGCACATCTGCCAGAGGTCAGTGGTTTACTTGGGGTACTGCCTGGGATATCGGGCCAGCACCAAAATGGCACACATCTGCCAGAGGTCAGTGGTTTACTTGGGGTACAAGATAGCGGAAGGGGCCAGATGGCTGACATAAGCCATAAAACAGACTATCCTGACCATCCCTGTGCCCTCCTCTCCTCGGGGAGTGAGGGAATTCCTTGGCTCAGCTGGGTTTTGCAGACTCTGGATCCCAGGGTATGCAGAGATAGCCCGTCCACTGTATGAAGCCACCAAAGAAGGACCAGATTGGAGGTGGAGTCAGGAACAACAAGAAGCATTTGACAGATTAAAGGAAGCTCTTCTCTAGGCCCCTGCCTTGTCTCAGAAAAGCCCTTCATTTTGTTCATAGATGAAAAGAAGGGAGTGGCCAAAGGAGTCCTGGCCCAGCAACTAGGCCTGTGGAAGAGACCGGTGTCTTACTTGTCCAAATGGCTGGACCCAGTGGCCTCAGGATGGCCATCTTCCCTGCGCATCCTGGCAGCCATCGCCCTACTGGTAAAGGAATCTGACAAGCTGACCTTTGGACAAGACTTAAGAGTGACAGCACCGCATACTGTGGAGGGAATTCTCAGGCACCCTCCAGGGAAATGGATGACAAATGCCAGGCTCACCCACTACCAAGGGCTCCTGCTGGACTC
>NW_008356777.1:39902-40585 GCF_000622305.1 Nannospalax galili
GGCACCTCAGTCCAGAGGTGGAACTTATTGCTCTTGCAGAGGCACTGGAAAGGGCAGAAGGCAGGCGAGCTAACATTTATACTGATAGCAGGTATGCTTTTGGCATTGTGCATGTTCATGGGGCCATCTACCGGGAAAGAGGATTCCGGTCCACAGAAGGAAAAGAGCTGAAGAATTTGCTAGAAGTCCAAAGACTGTTAGTAGCTGTGGAAAGGCCTAGGGCGGTGGCAGTCATACATGTGCCTGGGCACCAGTCCAGAAAAACTCCTGAGGCTATTGGTAACAACTTTGCTGATGCAGAGGCCAGGAGGGTAGCTCTCTTAGACCCCATTGTGCTGGCAGCTCTAGAGGTACCCATACCTGAACTACCCACCTTACCCCCCAGACCTGACTATTCCCCACAGGACCTTGAGTGGATAAGAAGACAAGCTCTGGGAGAAAAGCCTGGGGAGGGAGATTGGAGTAGGGACCAGGAAGGTAGACTGATCTTACCGGAAGTACTAGGGAAATACATGCTCACCAACCTACACAGATCCAACTATCTAGGTTGGAAGAAGTTGCTCAGTCTTTTACAGAATGCACAGTTGGTATTTCCACACCAGAACGAGGCCGCACGTCAGATCACTGGGGGAATGCGAGAGCTGTGCAAAGCTAAGACCAGCCCCAAAGGGGCTCCACCCGAC
>NW_008356778.1:0-828 GCF_000622305.1 Nannospalax galili
CACCTTCTCTGGATGGACTGAGGCCTACCCAACCAAGCGTGAGACTGCTCACATGGTAGCCAAGAAGCTAATCGAAGAGATCCTGCCAGGTATGGTTTCCCAACTACAATTGGATCAGATAATGGGCCAGCCTTTGTCTCTCAGGTAAGCCAGGGAATAGCCACTGCATTGGGGGCCAATTGGAAACTACATTGTACTTATAGACCCCAGAGTTCAGGACAGGTTGAAAGAATGAATAGAACTCTAAAAGAGACCTTAACCAAATTAGCTTTAGAGACTGGCGCAGACTAGGTGGCCTCCTCCCCTTTGCCCTTTTTAGAGTAAGAAACACTCCATACCAGATGGATTTGACCCCCTTTGAAATCATGTATGGAAACCCCCCTCCTATGATACCTAGCCTCCAAGCTGACCTAGTATCGACCTTGGGAGACCAGGACCTACTGGACTCACTCCAACAGTTGCAGCTAACCCACCAATGGCTCTGGCCACAACTCAGAGCCATATATGAAGCTGCTGTCCCCCCACAACCCCACAGGTTTAAACCGGGTGACTGGGTCTTCATCCGCAGACACCAACGGAAAAATCTTGAGCCAAGATGGAAGGGCCCCTTCGTGATCCTCTTGACGACTCCCACCGCACTCAAAGTGGATGGCGTCGCAGCTTGGGTGCACTACTCCCACGCAAAACATGCAACCTGTTTGCAGTCCCAGAGGATTACAAGGGAGACACATGGAAGGCATCCCCACATCCTTTGAATCCATTCAAGCTCCACATCTTACAAGACCCTTCCTGCTAACCTGTCTATTGTTGACATTGAACTGCTTATCA
>NW_008356779.1:0-259 GCF_000622305.1 Nannospalax galili
GGCAAGTCCCTTTTGCATTCAATTAATAAGGAAAGTGGTTAAATGCAAAATACTTCTCTTCTTTACTTTTCATTGTAGTAAATACATTGCTGAAAGTACTGTTCTTTCTACAGTAAGCAGGTACTTAGAAACAAAAGGGACACATGTGTTTTCTAAAGCAACCTGACTGACATTGATGGCAAGTGCCTTTTACGAACAACTCATGAGTAACTTGGTTAAACGCAAAATGCTTCTGTTCATTCGTTTTCACTGTAGTAAA
>NW_008356780.1:0-587 GCF_000622305.1 Nannospalax galili
TGTTATTGTTTTCTGTTCGAAAAGTTGGAATTGGACACTGACAGTGATCATAAGAGGTTTCCCCTTTTGTTTTTCCTTTTCATACCCCCCACCTTTTTTTGGTAGAGAACCATAAGGGCATGAACTTCAGACACTTTAGATCATTTCTCTTGGTTCCAACAAAATAGGTCCATCAGTAGGATGATATTATAGTTTAAGAATCAATCCTTTGGCCAAAGTTCTCCACTGCCTAGCTTCTACTGAGGCTACAAAGTGTTAGAGCTAAATATTAGCCTTTTTCTTTAGGTCCTCTGGATCAAACTTACTCTACTCTTGAGTTGGCTATCTTTTGTGTTTCCATGTGAAGAATGCCACAGGGGTTTTGATTGTAGCTGCACTGAATTTGTAAATTTCTTTTGGGTAGGATGGTGATTTTCGTTATATGGATTCTACTAATCCATGAACACAGGAGGTCTTTCCATCTCCTTGTGTCTTCCTCAATCTCTTTCTTCAAATATTTAAAGTTTTCATTGAAGACTTCAATGTCTTTAGTTAGATTTATCCCTAGATATTTTTTTCTGAGGCTATTGTAAATGGAAGTGTTTCCC
>NW_008356781.1:0-621 GCF_000622305.1 Nannospalax galili
TATCTTAATCATATTTAGACCTCCTCCCCAAGTTGCCCCCCTATAGCCCCCTACTAGGTTTCATACCTTCTGTCATATATGTTAAGGCCTATCAAGTCAAGTTTGTGTACCCAGATGTCCCTCAGTGTGAATTCATCCACTGGCATCTAGTCAGCCTATCTAGAGTCACTCCCTTAAAGAAAATAAACTCCCCGTCTCCCAGCAGTAATCAACTGCAATGTTTTTTTGGCCGAGGTTAGGGTTTGCTGCTCATTTCCCCAGTTCTATGCTGGATATAGTTTTAACCCTTAAAGAATAAACTCCCCGTCTCCCAGCAGTAATCAACTGCAATGTTTTTTTGGCCGAGGTTAGGGTTTGCTGCTCATTTCCCCAGTGTTCTGCTGGATATAGTTTTAAAAGATCTGAGTATATTACTTAAGGTTTGTGCTCATACCATAGACGATGTCATCTCATTTATTATACATAGTATGCACCTGATATATCCAAAAGTCATAATCACCACTCTGCACCTTAATCACACTGGTAATTCAATCCAAGCTTACAAAAAAATATTAACCCCCTTTACAATGAAACTAGTGGTTAGTTAATCCTTACTAACCCTGAACTTAAGCAATACTTCAC
>NW_008356781.1:1868-2865 GCF_000622305.1 Nannospalax galili
ATTTAAATTCTGATTATCTTAACTGTGAGCCTCCATTTGTTCCTTTGTAAAATGTAAATAAACATATTACGCACCCTTAAGGAGAGTTGTGGTAGTTACAGGGATAATACATTATTTCATAGTGGCTCAATAAACATTAGTTGTTTGTTGTCATCACTGTTACTATTCTGCATTATTCTGTCTACTTAGACTTACGGTTTTATAGGAACCGTGACTATCTTGTTAATAAAGGTACCACGATATTGCTCCCCCTGTGAGACAGTTAGAGCTCAAGTAAATTAATGGAATTATGTGATCAACATAGACTCAATGGGCTGCTGTATGTCAGTGGGGCAGGATTGGGAAGAGAACAGAAATACGAATTTCATGTTTTTGTTTATTTTGAAAGAGATACTAGGAATGGGAAAGGGGAAATACGTCAGCTATTTAGATCAGTGAAAGAGGGATAGCTATTCTTACAGAAAGCATCCAAAGTAAATTAATATTTGAGCTCAGGAGAGTATAAAAGACCATAGGAGAAATGAAAAAAACAAAACAAAACACTAGGATAAGAGCGGTTTCACAGTGAAATCTCGTTTTACTTTTGATAACTTGATTGATGATCAGCACACATATGCTTCCTAATGCCCGAGTGTGACCTGGTACTATATGTATACAGAAGAGTGTGGTGAAAGGTTTCATAGAAAACTTTTCAGAACACCTATATTTTGGGATGGGCTGATAGTGTCAATACAGTTTGAGATGGTAAATTTGCCAAAGAAGTCAGAAGGTACCAGAGACTTCTTCATCATGATCCCTAAGGGAAGTTTATACAAATGAAAAAAAATATATAATATGGAGATATAATATACAAGACATCTGAAAAAAAAGAAGTTTGATGGGACTCAGGTATGGCGATACCAGTGATCATGAGAGGTGGAGTAAAGAAAGTGGACATTTTAGAACTTATGCACAGAATGTAGATACTGTGCGTTTATAATTGGACCAAAATATTCTT
>NW_008356782.1:0-11169 GCF_000622305.1 Nannospalax galili
TATTCTTGCCCTTAGTCTTCACTTTGAAACCTTCAAATTAAAAAATAAAAATGGAGAGATGGTGGCTCCAAGAGTTCTGTGGTTCTTTACAAGAGTGCTCTTTGACAAAGTTCCAGCCGAAAGCCAATGACCGCTATTCTTTTGGTGCATATATCTTCCCAAATTAATCCTGGTTTTTGTAATTTGTACAACCTTCTCTTCTTTAAGCATTCTGATAACCGACTCTGATGAAGGAATGGGAAACTAAACTAGGGAAATCTCTGCCTTTGGCAGAATTATCATGTTATTGAAACAAAATAAAGTAAAAAGATATACGACTTCCTCCCACAACTATGACGTCATTTGGAACTGCATTTGTGATTAATAATGAGGCTTGGTTTCCCCCAAAAGGAAAAAATAGCATGCAATCTCTAGATGCCCTGCTGCCTTTTACAAGACTTTATGGGTTTAATCCTGAACAAGGAACTACTGAGTAGAAAGTTTGGTATAAGGAAAAACTACTTGGCTTAGGGAGAGTCCCTCTTGGATACAAAGATTTGCTAGGACAGTAAAAAGCAGGTGGTACAAGACCTCTGAAGAAAAATTGCCTATTCTTTTACCAAGACTAAAAGCGATTCACGAAGCCGTTAAAGATAAATGGCTACAAAATAATGAAGATATTGAAATGAAGACAATATCAATAATCATATGACTCAAAGAATACTAACCGTTCAGGAAGAAATAGCTAAAGGGAGAGGAGAAAGATAAATTGGAAAATTTGTTAGATAATAAATAAAAAGAGCTGGTTATTCCCGTTCCCATGAGAAAAATAATTTTCTCAAATATCCACGCCAACCTGTAAATATTAAAATCAAATAATTAAAGGGAAAATGGGGAAAGGCTGTATTACACGTCTGTGGTAAAACAGAAACTGCAAGCATATAAAGAAAACAATAAAGACATTGCTTGGCTATATTAAGAAAAGTTTAATCATTGAACTTTGTGCATTCCTTGTTCTGTGATTATTGAAAAATTTGTATGCTGAGAAATATTGTGCAAATTCATGATTTGGATTATGATCTGATGCTTTGCTGTTGTGTAAGCTTTCTCATTAGAAATAAAGGTTGCAGAAGGCTGCTGAGAGAGAGAGAAGAAAAAAAGAAAGAAGATATTCGGGCTTACCTCTCCTGAGCTGCTCAGTCAACAGCCTCTTCTAGGACTGCAACTGTGGTTTCTGATATAGTCATTTCTACCGCCACAGTTAATTTCACCCCTTCAGCCCGGGAGTCAGCTGGAGGTGGACTCTGCCACAATATAATGGCACATGGGGGGATTTATGAGGGGCATTGAGCACCATGTATGCACATTGAGCTTGGTGATGAAACAGTGGGTCCTGGTAATGACACAATTGCGCATTGTGATCGCAAAATGAGCATTTTGATAACGCAATGAAACATTGTGAAGTTGTATTGTAACATTGTAATAGCACATTGGAGCAATATAATGGCACATGGGGCGACAGTGTTGGCACATTGCTGCACTGTAATGTCACATTGGAGCCTTGTGATGTCACAGTGGAACACTGTGACGTCATATTGTAATATTGTGATAGTACTATCGAAAAATTTGTGTTCAAATTTGCTGATTGTGAGGGGACATCGAGTACCGTGTTTGCATATTGAGCATGATGACGACACAATGGATCATGCTAATGACACAATTGCGCATTATTTTGGCACAATGAGCATTGTGATGCCATATAGGTGCATTGTGATGGCACAAAGGAACCTTGAGAAGACATATTATTAAAATGTGATCGCACATTTGAGCCATATAATGGCACAAGTGGGGTTAATGTTGGCACATTGGAGCATTGTGATTTCACATTGGAGCATTGAGATGTAACAATGGATCATTGTGAAGTCATATTGTAACATTGTGATGGCACCATGGAGCATTTTGATTTCATATGGAGTGATAGTGTTTGCACATTGAAGCATTGTGATGTCACATTGGAGCATTGTGAAGTCACAATGGAACATTGTGAAGTCGTATTGTAACATTGTGATGGCCCCATGGAGCATTGTGATGTCACATTTGAGGATTGTGATGTGACAAGGGGACATTGTAAAGGCATAATGTAACATTCTGAATACATATTGGAGCAATATAATGGTAATTGGGAAGAAAGTGTTGGCATATTGGGGCATTGTGATGTCATATTAAAGCATTGTGAAGTCAAAATTGAACATTGTGAAGTCATATTGTAACATTGTGATGGCCCCATGGAGCATTGTGATGTCACTTTTGAGGATTGTGATGTGACAAGGGAACATTGTGAAGGCATAATATAACATTTTGATGACATATTGGAGTAATATAGTGCTAATTGGGGATAAAGTGTTGGCACATTGGGGCATTGTGATGTCATATGAATTTGAGCAATAGAATGGCACATGGGGCAATAGTTTTGGCATATTGCAGTATTGTGATGTCACATTGTGAAGTCATATTGTTAAAGTGTGATGTCACATTGGAGCAATATAATGGCACTTGGTTGTAGTGTTGGTGCATTGGAGCATTGTAACGTCACAATGGAACACTGTGAATTCATGTGTATCATTGTGATGGCACCATGGCGCATCGTGATGTCGTATTGCAGAATTGTGGGGGAAATTGAGCACTGTGTCTGCATATTGAGCATCCTTACAGAAGAGTGGATCATTGTAATGTCAAATATGCACATAGTTATTTCACAATGAGCACTGTGATATCACAATTGAACATTGTGAGGTCATATTGTAACATTTTGAATGCATATTGGAGCAATATAATGGCACAGGAGGCGATAGTGTAGGCCCATTGAAGCATTGTGATTTCACAATGGAACCTTGTGAAGTCATATTGTAACGTTGTGATGTCACGTTGGAGCACTGTGAGGTCATAATGGGTGATTTTGAGGAGAAATTGAGCACTGTGTTTGTATACTGAGCATGGTGAAGACACAATGGGCCATGGGAATGACACAATGGCACCATGTGATGGCACAATGAGCACTGTGATTGCCGAATATAACATTGTGAAGTCATATTGTAACACTGTGATGGCACATGGAAGCCATATAATGGCACATGTGGCCATAGCGTTGGCAAACTGGAGCATTGGCATGCCACATTGGAGCATTGTGATGACATATGCTAGCATTGTTATGTCACATTGGCATATTGTAAGGTGGCCTTAAGCATTGTGTTTGCATATTGATCATGTTGGTGACACAATGGATTATTGTAATGACACAATGGAGCATTGTGATGTCACATTGGAGCATAGTGGTGACACATTGGGGCATTGCAATGTCCCATTGGGGGATTGTGAGGGAACACTGAGCACCGTGTTTGCATATTGAACATGTTGACGACACAATGGATCATTGAAATGACAGAAGGGCACATTCTGAGGGCACAATGAGCATTGTGATGGAACAATGGAAAATTGTCAAATCATATGTAGTGTTATGATGTCACATTGGAGATAAAAATGGCACATTGGGCCATAGTGTTGGTGCACTAAGGCATTGTGATGTCACATTGAGTATTGTGATGGCACAATGGAACATTGTGAAGTAATACTGTGATATTGTAAAGGCACAATAAAGCAACATAATGGCACATTTGGCCATAATGTTGGCACATTGGAGCATTGTGATGACACATGGGATCATTGTGATGTCACGTTTGGGGCATGTGAGGAGACATTGAGCACCGTGTTTTCATACTGACCATTGTGTTGTCACATTGGAGCCTTGTGATGTGAAAATGGAACATTGGGAAGTCATACTGTAACATTTTGATGCCACCATGGAGCATTGCGATGTCACAATGGGGGGAGGTTTGAGGGGACATTGAGCACCGTGTTTTCATACTGACCATTGTGTTGTCACATTGGAGCCTTGTGATGTGAAAATGGAACATTGGGAAGTCATACTGTAACATTTTGATGCCACCATGGAGCATTGCGATGTCACAATGGGGGGAGGTTTGAGGGGACATTGAGCACCGTGTTTTCATACTGACCATTGTGTTGTCACATTGGAGCCTTGTGATGTGAAAATGGAACATTGGGAAGTCATACTGTAACATTTTGATGCCACCATGGAGCATTGCGATGTCACAATGGGGGGAGGTTTGAGGGGACATTGAGCACCGTGTTTTCATACTGACCATTGTGTTGTCACATTGGAGCCTTGTGATGTGAAAATGGAACATTGTGAAGTCATACTGTAACATTTTGATGCCACCATGGAGCATTGCGATGTCACAATGGGGGGAGGTTTGAGGGGACATTGAGCACCGTGTTGCACATTAAGCATGGTGATGACAAAATGGGTCAAGTAATGACAGAATTTTGCATAGTGATGTCACAATGAGCAATGCGATGTCTCAATGGAACATCATGAAGTCATATGGTAATAGCGTGATGGCATGAGGGAGCATCATAATGTCACAATGGAACATTTTGAAGTCATATTGCAACATTGTGATGGCACATTGGATCATCGTAATGTCATATTGGAGCATTGTGATCTCACAAAGGAAGATTGTGAAGTCATATTGTAACACTGTGATGGCAAATTGGAGCAATATAGTGGCACCTGGGGTGATAGTGTTGGCACATTGGAGCACTGTGACGTCACATAGGAGCATTGTGATTTCAAAATGGAACTCTTTGAAGTCATATTTGGACACTGTGCTGGCATATTGGAGCATTATGATGGAGCCTTGTAATGTCACATTGGATCATTGTGATGTCACAATGGGACATTGTGAAGTCATATTGTGACATTGTGTTAGCACATTGGAGCAATGTAATGGAACATGGGGCAATAGTGTTGGCACATTGGAGCACTGTGATATCTTTTTGGAAAATTGGGTTGTCACAATGGAACATTGTGAAGTCATACTGTAATATTGTGTTGTCATTTCGGAGCACTGTTAAGTCACAATGGAACATCGTGAAGTCATATTGTAATATTGTGATGGCACGATGGAGCATTGTAATGTCACAATGAAACATTTTGAAGTCATACTGTAACATTGTGATGGCACATTGGAGCATTATAATGTTATATTGGAGCACTGTGATGTCAAAATCAACAATGTGAAGTAATATTGTATCACTGTGATGGCACATTAGAGGAATATAATGGCACATGGGCTATAGTGTTGGCATATTGGAGGACTCTGATGTCACCTTGGAGCATTGCGATGTCACAATGGAACATTGTGAAGTCATATTGTAATATTGTGTTTGCATATTGGAGCAACATAATGGCACATGGGGCAATAGTGTTGGCACATTGGATCACTGTGATGTCTTTTTGGAGAATTGTGATGTCACAGTGGAACATTTTGAAGTCGTATTGTAACACTGTGATGACAGATTGGAGCATTGTGATATCACATTGGAGCCTTGTGATGTCACAATAGAACATTGTGAAGTCATATTGTAACATTGTGATGTCATATTCAGGGATTGTGTGGCTACATTGAGCCTCATGTTTTCATATTAAGCATGGTTAAGACAGAGTGGATGATGGTAATATCACAACTGTGCAGTGATTTTACAATGAGCACGGTGATATCATAATGGAACATTGCTAAGTCATATAGTAACATTGTGATGGAGCCAAGGAAGATCGTGATGTCACATAGAGGCATTAAAAGGAGAGATTGAGCACTGTGTTTGCATATTGAGCATGGTGACGACACAATAGATCATGGTAATGACACAATTGCACCTAGTGATGGCACACTGGAGCATTGTGATGTCATATTGGAGCCTTGTTTTGTCAGAGTGGAATATGAGAAGTCATATTGTAACATTGTGATGTCACATTGGAGCGTTGTGATAAAACATGGAGCGTTGTGAAGTCATACTGTAACATTGTGATGGCACATTGGAGCAATATAACAGCACATGGGGTGATAGTGTTGGCCCATTGGAGCATTGAGAGGTTGAAATGGAACATTGTGTAGTGATATTTTAACATTGTAATGGCAACATGGAGCATTGTGATGTCACAATGGTACATTTTGAAGACATATTGTAACATTGTGATGACACCATGGAGCATTGTAATGTCACATTGGGGGATTGTGAGGGGATATTGAGCACCGTCTTGGCATGTTGAGCATGGTGACGAGACACTTGATCATGGTAATGACACAATTTCCCACAGCATTGAGATGTCGAAATGGAACATTGTGTAGTGATATTTTAACATTGTAATGGCAACATGGAGCATTGTGATGTCACAATGGAACATTTTGAAAACATTGTCACATTGTGATGACACCATGGAGCATTGTAATGTCACATTGGGGGATTGTGAGGGGACATTGGTCACTGTCTTTGCATGTTGAGCATGGTGACGAGACAATTGATCATGGTAATGACACAATTGCCCATAGTAATGTAACAACGAGCATTGTGATGTTACATTGGAACACTGTGAAGTCATACTATAACATTTTGATGACACATTAGAGCAGTATAATGGCACATGGTGAGATCATCTTGGTACATTGTAACATTATGATGGCACACTGGAGCATTTTGAGACACATTGGAGGCTTGTGATGTCACATTGGGGTATTGAAGGGGACATTGAGCACCGGGGGGACATTGAGCCCTGTGTTTGCATGTTAAGCATGGTTAGGGGAGTGGATGATGGTAATATCACAATTGTGCATAGTGATTTCACAATGAGCACTGTGATGTCATAATGATCATTCTGAAGTCATATAATAACATTGTAATGGCAACAAGGAGATTTGTCATGTCACATAGTGCAATGTAAGGGGATATTGAGCACCGTGTTTGCATATTGAGCATGGTGACGACACAACGGATCACGGTAATGACACAATTGCGCATAGTGTTGGCACATTGGAGCATTGTGATGTCACATTGGAGGCTTGGGATGTCACAATGGAATATTGAGAAGTCATATTGTAACATTGTGAGGGCACCATGGAGCATTGTGATGTCACATTGGAACATTGTGTTGGCACAATGGAACATTGAGAAGTCATATTGCAACATTTTGATGGCATATTGGAGCATTATAATGGCATATAGGGCGATAGTGTTTGCACTTTTGGGCGTTGTGACATCACATTGGAGCATTGTGGCGTCGCAATGGAACACTGTGATTCATACTGTAACATGATAGAATTTTGGAGCAATATAATCGCACAAGGGTCCATAGTGATGTCACATTGGAGCATTGTGATAAAACAATGGAACATTGTGAAACATACTGTAACATTGTGATGGCACTTTGGAGCAATATAATGGCTCATGTGGCCATAGAGTTGGCACACTGATCATTGTGGTGTCATTTTCGAAAATTGTGATGTGACACTGGAGCATTGTGATGACACCCTGGACCATTGTGATGCCACCAATGATTATTGTGATGGCACAGTGCAGCATTGTGAAGACATATTGTAACATTGTGATGGCACTTTGGAGCAATATAATGGCTCATGTGGCCATAGAGTTGGCACACTGATCATTGTGGTGTCATTTTCGAAAATTGTGATGTGACACTGGAGCATTGTGATGACACCCTGGACCATTGTGATGCCACCAATGATTATTGTGATGGCACAGTGCAGCATTGTGAAGACATATTGTAACATTGTGATGGCACTTTGGAGCAATATAATGGCTCATGTGGCCATAGAGTTGGCACACTGATCATTGTGGTGTCATTTTCGAAAATTGTGATGTGACACTGGAGCATTGTGATGACACCCTGGACCATTGTGATGCCACCAATGATTATTGTGATGGCACAGTGCAGCATTGTGAAGACATATTGTAACATTGTGATGGCACTTTGGAGCAATATAATGGCTCATGTGGCCATAGAGTTGGCACACTGATCATTGTGGTGTCATTTTCGAAAATTGTGATGTGACACTGGAGCATTGTGATGACACCCTGGACCATTGTGATGCCACCAATGATTATTGTGATGGCACAGTGCAGCATTGTGAAGACATATTGTAACATTGTGATGGCACTTTGGAGCAATATAATGGCTCATGTGGCCATAGAGTTGGCACACTGATCATTGTGGTGTCATTTTCGAAAATTGTGATGTGACACTGGAGCATTGTGATGACACCCTGGACCATTGTGATGCCACCAATGATTATTGTGATGGCACAGTGCAGCATTGTGAAGACATATTGTAACATTGTGATGGCACTTTGGAGCAATATAATGGCTCATGTGGCCATAGAGTTGGCACACTGATCATTGTGGTGTCATTTTCGAAAATTGTGATGTGACACTGGAGCATTGTGATGACACCCTGGACCATTGTGATGCCACCAATGATTATTGTGATGGCACAGTGCAGCATTGTGAAGACATATTGTAACATTGTGATGGCACTTTGGAGCAATATAATGGCTCATGTGGCCATAGAGTTGGCACACTGATCATTGTGGTGTCATTTTCGAAAATTGTGATGTGACACTGGAGCATTGTGATGACACCCTGGACCATTGTGATGCCACCAATGATTATTGTGATGGCACAGTGCAGCATTGTGAAGACATATTGTAACATTGTGATGGCACTTTGGAGCAATATAATGGCTCATGTGGCCATAGAGTTGGCACACTGATCATTGTGGTGTCATTTTCGAAAATTGTGATGTGACACTGGAGCATTGTGATGACACCCTGGACCATTGTGATGCCACCAATGATTATTGTGATGGCACAGTGCAGCATTGTGAAGACATATTGTAACATTGTGATGGCACTTTGGAGCAATATAATGGCTCATGTGGCCATAGAGTTGGCACACTGATCATTGTGGTGTCATTTTCGAAAATTGTGATGTGACACTGGATCATTGTCATGACACCCTGGACCATTGTGATGCCACCAATGATTATTGTGATGGCACAGTGCAGCATTGTGAAGACATATTGTAACATTGTGAAGGGAAATTGGAGCAATATAATGGCTCATGTGGCCATAGAGTTGGCACACTGATCATTGTGGTGTCATTTTGGAAAATTGTGATGTGACACTGGAGCATTGTGATGACACATCGGAGCATTGTGATTACGTATTGGAACTTTATGATGTCACATTGGCGAGTTGTGAGGGAACGTTGAGTGTTTGCATATTGAGCATGGTGATGACACAATGAATCGTTGTAATGACACAATGGTGGAATGTGATGGCATAATGACCATTGTGATGGCACAATGGAACATTGAGAAATCATACTGTAACATTGTGATGGCACACTGGAGCAATATAATGGCACAAGTGGTCATAGTGCTGGCATACTGGAGCATTGTGATGTCATGTTGGAGCATTGAGATGTCACATTAGGGGATGGTGAGGTGACATTGAGCACCGTGTTTGCGTATTGAATATGATGATGACACAATGGATGATTGTAATGACACAATGGTGCATTTTGATGGCATAAAGAGCATTGTGATGGCACACTGGAAAATTTGGAAGTCATATTGTAACATTGTGATGGCACACTGGAGCAATATAATGGCACATGGGGCCATAGGGATGGCACATTGCAGCATTTTGATGGCACAATAAACATTGCAATGCCAAATTGGAGTATTGTGATGACACATTTTTGACATTATATTTGCACACTGAACATTGTGATAACACATTATGTGCCTTATAAGGGGAAAATCAGCATTTTGATGTCACATTTAGCATTATGGTGACATATTGGAGCATTGTGATGTCACATGGAAGCATTGTGATGACCCATTGGAGCATTGTGTGTCACATTGTGGGATTGTGATGGGACATTGAGGACCATCTTTGCATATTGAGCATGGTGACAACACCGTGGATATTTGTAACGACACAATGGCGATTTGTGATGGCACAAAGAGCATTGTGACAGCAAAATGGAAGATTTTGAATTCATATTGTAACATTGTGATGGCACGGCACTCTGGAGCAATATAATTGTACATGGGGCCTTAATGTTGGCAAATTGAAGCATTGATATGGCACATGAAATATTGGAATACTAAATTGGAATATTGTGATCACACAGGGGGACATTATATTTGCACCCTGAACATTGTGATGAAACATTAGAGGCCTTGTGAGGTGACCTTCTGCATTGTGATGCAACATTGAGAATCGTGATGGCACACTGGAGAATTGTGAGGTCATATTGGAGCTTTGAGATGTCACATTGGGGGAACGAGGAGAAACTGAGAACCAGTTTTGCATAATGAGCATGGTGACAACACAATGGATCATTGTAATGACACAATGGCACATTGTGGTGCCACAATGAGCATTTTGATGGCACAGTGCAATATTGTGAAGACCTATTGTAACATTGTGAAGGGACATTGGAGAAATATAATGGCACATGTGGCCACAGTGTTGGTACATTGGAGCATTGTGATGTCACCACAGAACATTGTGAAGTCATATTGTAACACTGTGAAGGCATACTGGAGCAATACAATGGCACATACATCGATAGTAATGGCACATTGGAGCATTGTGATGTCACCACAGAACATTGTGAAGTCATATTGTAACACTGTGAAGGCATACTGGAGCAATACAATGGCACATACATCGATAGTAATGGCACATTGGAGCATTGTGATAAAACTGGAGCGTTGTGAAGTAATACTGTAACATTGTGAGGGCACGTTCAAGCACCATAATGGCACATGGGTTGATAGTGTTGGCATATAGGAGCATTGTGACGTCACATTGCAGCATTGTGATGTCACAATGGAACAATGTGAAGTCATATTGTAACATTGTGATGGCACCATGGATTCTTATGATGTCACATTGGTGCATTTTTGAGGTGATACTGGACACTATATTTGTATATTCAGCATGGTGATGACACAAATGACCATGGTAATGACAGAATTTCGCAAAGTGATGGAACAATGAAGATTGTGATTTCACAATGGAACAATATGAATTCTTATGATAACATTGTGAGGCACATTGGAGCTATATAATGGTACATGGGGTGATAGTGTTGGCACATTGGAGCATTGTGATGTCACAAAGGAGCGTTGTGATGTCACAATGGAACATGGTGAAGTCATATTGTAACATTGTGATGGAA
>NW_008356782.1:11360-14059 GCF_000622305.1 Nannospalax galili
TTGAGCACTGTGTTTCCATATTGAACATGGAGACAACAAAATGAATCATTGTAATGTCACAAAGGTGCATTTTGATGGGACAATGACAATTTTGATAACACAATGGAACACTGAGAAGTCACATTGTAACATTGTAATGGCACAGGAAAGCAATATAACGGCACATGTGGCCATAGTGCTGGCATATTTGAGCATTTTGATGTTATGTTGGAGCATTGTGATGTAACATTGTAGCATTGTGATCTCACATTAAGGGATTCTGAGGACACATTGAGCACCATGTTTGCATATTGAGCATGGTGATGAAACAATGGATGTATGTAATAACACATTGGTGCATTGTGATAGCACAATGAGCATTGTGATGGCACAATGGCACATTGTTCAGTCGTAAGGTTACACTGTGATGGCACATTGGAGCAATGCCATAGTGTTGGCACATTGATCATGTGATGTCATTTTGGAAAATTGTGATGTTACATTGAAGCACTGTGATGTCAAATAGTGATATTGTGATGTCACACTGTAGCATTATGATGTTACATTTGGGGTTTCTCAGGGGACATTGAGCACCGCGTTTGCACATTGAGCATGGTGACGACACAATGAATCATTGTAATGACACAATGATGCATTTTGATGGCACAATGAGTATTGTGATGGCACAATGGAACATTGAGAAATCATATTTTAACATTGTGATGGCACACTGGGGCAATATAATGACACAAGTGGCCATAGTGCTGGCATACTGGAGCAGTGCAATGTCACATTGGAGCACTGTGATGTCACATTGTACCATTGTGATTTCACTTCAGGGGATTTTTGAGAGGAGATTAAGCAATGTGTTTGCATATTGAGTATGGTGAAGACAAAATGGGTCATTGTAATTACACAATGGCTCATTGTGATGGCACAATGAGCATTGTGATTGCATGATGGCACATTGTGAAGTTATATTGTAAAATTGTGGTGACACAATGGAGCAATATAATGGCACATGGGGCCATAGTGTGGGCACATTGGAGCGTAATAATGGCACATGAAACATTCCAATACCAATTAGGAGTATTTTGATGACTCATTGGGGCATTATATTTGCACATTGGGCATTATGATGACACATTAGGGCCCTGGTAAGGGGACATTTAGCATTGTGATGTCACATTTGGTGACATATTGGAATATTGTGATGACACACTGGAGCATTGTGATGCCACATTGGGGAATGAAGAGGGGACACTGAGCACCGTGTTTGCATATTGAGGACAGAATGGATCATTGTAATGACAAAATGATGCATTGTGATGGCACAATGAAACATTGTTAAGTCATATCGTATCATTGTGATGGCACATTGGAGCAGGATAATGTTACATGAAGCCATAGTTTTGGAACATTGGAGCATTGTGATGTCATATTTGATCATTGTTATGTCACACTGGAGGATTTTGAGTGGACTTTGAGCACCATGTTTGCATATTGAGTATGGTGACAACAGAATGGATCAATGTAATGCACAATGGCCCATTGTGATGGCACAAAGGAATGTTGTGAAGTCATATTCAAACATTTTGTTGGTACATTGGAGCAATATAATGGCACATGGGGCCATAGTGCTGGCACATTGGAACATTGTGATGTCACTTTGAAGCATTGTGATGTCACATTAGGGGATTGTGAGGGGACATTGAGCACCGTGTTTGCATATTGAGTATGGTGAAGACACAATGGATCATTGTAACGACTCAATGGTGATTTGTGGTGGCACAAAGAGCATTGTGAGGCAAAATGGAATATTGGGAACTCATATTGTAACATTGTGATGGCACATTGGAGCAATATAATGGCACATGGGACATTGTGATGTCACTTTGAAGCATTGTGATGTCACATTGGAGCATTGTGATGACACATTGGAGCATTGTGATGACACATTGAGGCATTTTGATGTCATATTGGGTAATTGTGTGGGGACATTGCACACCTTGTTTGTATATTGAGCTTAGTAAGGACACAATGGATCATTGTAATGAGAAAATGGCACATTGTGATGGCACAATGGCACATTTTGAATTTATATTGTAGCATTGTGATGGCATATTGAAGCAACATAATGTCACATCTGGCCTTAGTATAGGTACTTTGGAGCATTGTGATGGCATAATAAGCATTGTGATGGCACAATGGAATATTGTGAAGTCATATGATAATATTGTGATGGCACGTGGAGCAATATATTAGCACTTGGGGCCTAATGTTGGCACACTGGAGATTTGTGATGTCACAATGGAGAATTGTGATGTCACATTGGGGAATTGTGATGTCATAAGGGGCCATAGTGTTGGCACATTTGAGCATGGTGGTGTCACATTGACACATTTTGATGACACATTGGAGCCTTTAGATGTAACATTGGGGGATTGTGAGGGGGACATTGAGCACCGTGTTTGCATACTGAGCATGGTGACGACACAATGGATCATTGTAATAACACAGTGGCGATTTATGATGGCAGAAAGATCATTGTGAGGGCAAAATGGAATATTGGGAATTCATATTGTAACATTCTGATGGCACTCTGGAGCAATATAATTGCACATGAGGCCTTAATGTTGGCACACTGGGCATTGTGATGTCACATTGGAGCTTTGTGATGACAGATTAGAGCATTTTGACATCACATTGGTGAATTTTAA
>NW_008356782.1:15960-16505 GCF_000622305.1 Nannospalax galili
TGCTCCCCAACCCTAATCCTCACCCCTAAGCCTAACCCTAATCCTAACAAAAACATAAACCTAGATCCAACCATAAACCTAACCTAACCCAAACTGAAACTTAAATCTAACCCTAACACAAACCTTAAACTTGCCCTAAACTTGAACCTAAACATTACCCTAAAACTAACCCTAGCTCTAACCCTAACCCCTCACTAACCTTAACCCTAATAATTACTCTAAACCAAAACTTAACCCTAAACATAACCCTACCCTATCTCCTACCATAAACCTAGCACTTAACATAAATCTTAACCTGAACTTAATCTTAACCCTACATGTAAGCCTTGCCCTAACCCTAACCCAGAGTCTAAACTTAATACTAATGCTAAACAAAATCCAGGCCCAACCTGAACCCTAATCTTAATGCAAACCTTACAACTAAACCTATCCTTAATCCTAAACGTAAACCTAAACCTAAGCCTAACCCTATATGTGGCCTTAAACCTAACCCTATGCCTGAACCTAAGCCTAATACTAACCATAAGTATAAAGCTAGATGCCAC
>NW_008356783.1:0-734 GCF_000622305.1 Nannospalax galili
TGGGATAAAGCCGACTTGATCATGGTACCTGATCTTTTTGATGTGTGTCTGAATGCATTTTGCAAATATTTTGTTGAGAATTTTTGCATCTTTGTTTATTAAGGATATGGGTCTATAGTTTTCTTTTTTGGTTGTATCTTTACCTGGCATTGGTATTAGACTGATGCTGGCTTCATAGAAGGAATTTGGAATTTCTCCCTCCATTTCTATTTCTTTGAATAAATTAAGTAGTATTGGATGTAGATCTTTGTTAAATGTCTGATAGAATTCTGCTGTAAATCCATCTGGTCCTGGGCCTTTTTTAGTTGGGAGGTTTTGTATTCCTATTTCAATTTCTTTTTGTGTTATGGGTCTGTTTAAGCTGTTAATCTCTTCTTGGTTTAGTTTTGGTGGTTCCCATGCCTTTAGATATCCATTTCTTTTAGGTTTTCAAATTTAGTAGCATACAGATTTTTAAAGCATTCCCTTATAATGTTCTATATCTTTCTGGTGTCTGTTGTGTTGTTTCCCCTTTCATCTCTGGTTTTGTTGATTTGGAGGTGCTTTTTCTTTCATTTAGTTAACTGGGCTAGTGGTCTGTCAATCTTATTTATCTTTTCAAAGAAGCATCTCTTGGATTTGTTGATTCTTTGTATTGTTTTCTTTGTTTCAATTTCATTATTTTCTGCCCTGATTTCTATTTATTATTTCTTCTTGTCTTCTGGGTTTGGGTTTCATTTGTTGTTGCTTTACAA
>NW_008356784.1:0-287 GCF_000622305.1 Nannospalax galili
AAAAAAAAAAAAGCGTCAAGGGGAAACTTGGTCACCAATGACTGCCTTCAGACAGAAGTACAGGGACATGGTGTGGGCCACTCTGGTCAGATTTTTGACTACACTTAATTATCTGAGAGTTTACAGTACTCCACAGAGCCATAATGACAAAGAAAACAAAAAGTACAAAAGGTGATCCAGGCTGACTCTTGGAAAACAGATGGAGGCTCACCAGTCATTCTTTCCAAAACTCATAATGGTCTAAACAAAGAAAGGGAGAAACCCCAGACATGTTCAAGATTTAAAAA
>NW_008356785.1:0-767 GCF_000622305.1 Nannospalax galili
TTTGCTTGAGTAAAAGGCCACAAGGATCCCATCACTAGAATGATGAGAGCTTTCCAGGTTATCTTAGATAACAGACAATGGCCCTGGCACATCTCCCACATAAGATCACACACCAAGCTCCCTGGGATCTTGGCAAAGGAAAATGACAAAGTAGATTAACTTATGTCTGTGGCCCAGCGTGATGTGGCTGCGCCCTGCTTATGTTTCCATAAGTGTTTGTTCAGAGTTTGTTGTTCCAAATTTGTTTCTGTTTGCTTCCTTACATGTGCTAATAAAAAAGATAAAAAATGTGATTTTGAGAAGCTAACTCTGGAGGGAAAAAAGAAGCTAACTTTTGAGAAGCTAACTCTGGAGGGAAATTGGTCCTTCTCTTCAGACTTAAGCTGGTTATTCTCAAAAGTGTTCTCAAAAATTTTCCAGGTTCAGGTCGACCCCCTGACCCTGTGAAAGGATATGAGAACAAACACCCTACATGTTGGATACTTTGGCATGTAGGATTGATCTACAAAAAGAATTCAACTCTATCATCAATTTTCTGGGTTGATAACTTAGGCTGGTAACCAGGTTGTTAACCAACCGGGTCGATTTGGTGAGAGGAGGTCAATCAGGGAGAACGGAACAGTAATGGAGGGCTGTTACTGAAAACTGGTTCCAGGGTCCGTCTGCGCTGTGTGATTTTGGGACGCGAATTCCTGCCGATCATGTTGACATTCCAATATAAACATCACATGTAGATGGTCCTTTAAATTTATCAATTAGGTCTATTG
>NW_008356786.1:0-437 GCF_000622305.1 Nannospalax galili
CACACACTCACACACAAACTCACACACACACACTCACACACACACACACTCCCACTCACACTCACACCCACACACTCACACTCACACACACACTCACACACACTCACACACACTCAAACACACACACACACACAAATTCACACACACAAACTCACACACACACATTCACACACACACTCTCACACACTCACTCACACACACACTCACACACTCACACACACTCACACACACACTCACACACACAGTCACAATCACACTCACACTCAACACTCACACACTCACACACACACACTCACACACACACTCACACACACACACACTCACACAGTCACATACACGCTCACACTCACACACACTCACCAACACTCACACACACATTCACATAAACACACACACACTCACACACTCACACACACACACTCACACACACACTCACA
>NW_008356787.1:0-460 GCF_000622305.1 Nannospalax galili
AGATCTTTGTTGTCTTTGGTCAGATTTATTCCAAGATATTGTAATTTTTTTGCAGCAAATGTGAATGGGAGCATTTCCCTGTACTCTTTCTCCAATTGCTTGTTATTGGTATATAGAAAGGATTCTGATTTTTGTAGACTGGTGTTATAACCTGCCACTTTACTGAAAGTGTTGTTCAGTTCTAGAAGTTTTCTGATGGAACTTTTGGAATCTCTTAGGTATAGTATCATATCATCTGCAAAAAGGGATAATTTGACCTCTTCTTTTCCAATTAGTACTTCTTTAATTTCTTTCTCCTGTCTTATTTTCTAGCAAGAGTTTCAAGCACTATGTTGAAAAGGAGTGCAGACAGTGGACATCCTTGTCTGGTTCCTGATTATATGAATGTTTCCAGTTTTTATCCATTTAAAATGATATTGGCTGTGGGGTTGTTATATATGGCTTTAATTATGTTGAGGTA
>NW_008356788.1:0-1511 GCF_000622305.1 Nannospalax galili
AATAAAACGCAGGGGCATTGCTATAATTTAAGACAGAATATAAAGCAATGAAATAAATTATAGAGTGCTTGTAGGAGAATAAAGGCATAAAAGAGGAGCAGCTGAAATATGGTAAGGAGGATCGATGATCTGTTTCCCCACCTAGAAAACCCAGGCTAGTGTACCAGAGAGCCATTAAAACCATGTGAGTTTAGGAAGGTGATTGAACATAATGCACATAACAGCCAGGAGGCTTTCTCTACCTCAGCAACAGCCAATTCCCAAATATCCTGGGAGGAAATACCTCAGTCCCATCTGCAAACAAAACTACGAGAAACCTAAAAACAGATCTTACAAGAAATGTGCAAGACTTGCTCAGAGAAAGTTTTATTGAAAGATATGAGAAAAGCATTGAATAAATGAAAAGACACGTCATACTGTTACATTGAAAGACGCAAATTGCAAAAAAAAATAGACAGCTCTCTGAATTAATTTACTGTTCAGTATAATCCCATTCAAAATTCTAATAGATTTATTTTGGAATTTTGTAAGTGAATTCCAAGTTTATTCTGGACATGAAATATATACAAAGAACCAAGAACAATGTTGGGGGGGAAAGCAAAGGTAAAAATTAAGAGTGTTGGTTTTTTAAATCATATATTAAAGCATACTGTAAAGCTAAAGTTCTTAACCAGTATGTTATTCATGCAAGATTAGATAAATAAAGATGGAGAGATTAGAATATTTCACAGACTCCATCTATATACAGAAATGTAATATGTGACAAAAGAGGAACCTTGCTAACAGAAAGAATCCACAGTGGCCCTGCCTTTGAACCATTCTTTTTCCTGGAAAAGGCACAGTATAGCACGAGAAACTTCCTTGCTTTAGAGGCAGAGAAAACTGGGTTTTAATTGGATCTTTATTAATAGTGCCTCTACACTTTTTTTTAAAGGGAGGGGGATGTCCATTTACCTCACAGAATTATGACAAATGAAAACAATCTATGTATTAAAAAATCATGAGTTATAATTCCCCGGACTCTGGAAATGAGAACTCTGGAGCTTAAAGCAGACAACTGTACACTTGTCTCAAGTGCAATGTCTCCATTGTAACATCTTCTCTTACATTGTGGTCTTGGTCCACACAGTATGAATTCCCTTACAGGAAGGAAACTAGAGCCAACTAGTGACTCCTGCAATGGAAGAAATTCTTGAGGAGTGGGTTGGAATGGGCCAACTGTGCACAAAACATTCAACGGAGAACTAGTTCAAGACCAAAAACTTGGAAACTAAAAAGTATCTCTACCTCTTTTAAAATTTCATACATTTCTAACTCAAATCCAGACCCCCTCCCCCATCCATGCCTCCCCTTATCCCCCCAGAACCCTATGTACTACCCTCTTGCAAGAGTTCTCTAGCCTTCATGAAGAATGTTTCCTTGGAGAGAACTACATTTCCCAGGATGCTTTGCCCATGTTTTTTCACGTGGTTTCAGCCAATAGGAGACCACAGTGGCGGGGGGGGGGGGGG
>NW_008356788.1:2147-2644 GCF_000622305.1 Nannospalax galili
CCCAAACTCCAATGTTCGCAGGTACATAAGCCCTGGCACCTCTAGTGTGGCTATAATCTACACTCATCCCACCTGGATGGTGACCCCGTGCCAGACTCAGAGTGAGAAAATATGACCATGACCAGCAGACAGCCAGGCAGCCTGTTTGTGGAATGCCTGTGGTGACTTTGAAGAGGACTGGGGTGGGCCACCCTACCCACTTTCCAGTCAGGGAGTCTTCAATCACCAGCCAGAGCTTTGCTGACTAGGGGAGTGGGGCTTTTTCCCACCGGAGTCTTGTCTTTGATCATTTCACAGAGAAAATATGAGGTGTTATTAAATGATATAGAAAAGCCTGAAAATTGCTCCTCTCTGTCCTAATGCTCCTCTACAACATTACTTCCTGCAGCACCCCCACAACTCTGCCTATTTTCTTAGCATCCTTGCAAAGTAACTATAACAAATCTCCATAAAGGCTGGTTCCTGGGAGGTCTTCTGTCTCTCTCGGCTCCCTCCTC
>NW_008356789.1:0-477 GCF_000622305.1 Nannospalax galili
GGGATAAGCTTCAAGAAAAAATAATATAAGGAGAGGAATGAGAATGAAAAGAAGTAGGATGGAAAGTCGATAGACAAGGTGGAGCTCCAAACAGAGGGTGAGGACAGTATGAGACGGTGGCTCCCTAGCGGGAGAAATGAAAATCTTGCAGCCCGTGGAGTCAGTCGAGAAGGCTGCACCTGTCCCTTTCCCAAAAAGATTTGGCCAGCCTGGATTCCACATCAGACTCAACCAGAATCTTGCGTCTGGCCCTCCTGGATTCTACATAGGTCTGGGCCAAGACTCTGGGGTTGTCCCACCTGGATTCCACATCGGGCTGGAGCATGACCCCTTATCAGAGGAGGAGTCGGGGTGACCCCCATTCTCCTCCAGCTCTGGTATCAATAGCACGTCCACCTGATCTCCATTGAGCTCCAGGATGTCCAAACTACTGAAAAGTGAGAGAGAGAGAGAGAGAGAGAGAGAGAGAGAGAGAGA
>NW_008356790.1:0-5495 GCF_000622305.1 Nannospalax galili
ACCTGTCTGCTGGGTTAGGAAGATGACTCAGTTGACAAGTGGGAAGACCTGCGTTCAGTCCCACGGCCTGCAAAGATGCTGCCTGTGGTGCAGCTGATGGCAATGCCAACGTGCGGAGGCAAGCACAGGCAGATGGGTTTATTTTGATCATATTCAAACACCTTCCCGATCTCCACTCCCACACTACCTCTCCCACTTCATGTCCTCTATTATTATTTTTCTCTTTCTGAAGGCCTGCCAAGTCTAATTTGTGTTCGCCAAGTGCTGCTGGGTGTGGGTCCATCCCCTGGAGCATAGTCAACCTACCTGACCTCACCCCTTAAAGAAGACTGACTCCTCCTCTTCCAGCAGCTGTGAATTGCCAGTAACTGCCTGGCTAAGCCTGGGGCTTCTTGTGTATCTCCATCCATGCGAGGCCCCTGTCTGGCTTCCACGCGAGGCCCCTGTCTGGCTTCCATGCGAGGCCCCTGACTGGCTTCCATGCGAGGCCCCTGTCTGGCTTCCATGCGAGGCCCCTGTCTGGCATCCATGCGAGGCCCCTGTCTGGCTTCGGTGTGCGGCGGCCTTGTGCCTGCTATTCAAAGGGCCT
The DNA here is from genome assembly GCF_000622305.1 of Nannospalax galili. Taxonomy (NCBI): domain Eukaryota; kingdom Metazoa; phylum Chordata; class Mammalia; order Rodentia; family Spalacidae; genus Nannospalax; species Nannospalax galili. The sequence goes on from NW_008356790.1 coordinate 590, forward strand.
GTTATGCTTGGGCTTGCACAGGTCTTGTGCATGCTATTGTAAGGGATTCATATGTGCTCTGGCATCCATGCGAGGCCCCTGACTGGCTTCCATGTGAGGCCCCTGTCTGGCTTCCATGCGAGGCCCCTGTCTGGCATCCATGCGAGGCCCCTGACTGGCTTCCATGCGAGGCCCCTGTCTGGCATCCATGCAAGACCCCTGTCTGGCTTGGGCTTGCACAGGTCTTGTGCATGCTATTGTAAGGGATTCATATGTGCAACTCCCCCATGGTGTTCAGACAGCATGGTGTCCTTGTGTTCATCTATCACCTCTGGCTCTTACAGTCTTTCCACCGTTTCTTCCACATGATCTCTGAGCCTTGGGAAGAGAGAACGTGATATAGGCGTCTATCTAGGGCTGAGCACTGCAGTCTTGTATTCTCTGCACATTGACCAGTTGTGGTCTCTCCGTTAATCACCATCTGCTGCAAGAAACTTCTCCAGTGAGAGCTGAGATGCTCTAATCCTTGGGTATAGCAATAAATCATTAGGAGTCATCTTAATATATCTGTTTCACAGAATAATAGTAGCAGGCTCTCCGTTACAGCCTGTGACCTGTCCAGACTCGGGTTCTGGGCCCTGATAACAGTGCCCTGTAATGGCTTCATCCTGTGAAGCAGGCCTTAAATCCAACCAGAGAGTGGTTGGTTTCTCCCATAACATTTGTGCCACTATTGCACCAGTGGGCGTGTTGTGCCAGCCAGTAGTTATTGTAGCTTGCAGGGTTCACAGCTGGTGAGGTTGATGATTACTTTTCTCTTGTGGTTACATACATAGCCCCTTCTGGCACTATGCAAACTAGCCAGTGGAGATGGAGCTCTGGTATTATCTGCACAGTCCCATCCTGAGGCTACAGTAGCACCTGGCTAGTAAGAGTTGCACCAACTCTGGCAGTTGCAACAAGGTGTGTTTGCTGTGCTGCTCATACCTAAGCACTCTGGGGCACTTTGAACGCACTCAGCAACCAACATGGGAGGTCCTGACACTGTCCCCATTTTACAGATGAGAGACAGAGGCAGGAGAGTCACAAGACTTGTCTAGTGACACAGCTAACAAAAGCAGGAATAGGATTTGGTCCTGGCTGCCCAGCACCTGTGAGCGTTGGGGACTTGTACTGACTGTTTTCTGTGCTCACTGACCACCGAGGGTCATGAGCCCAGTTTAGGGCACCGAGGGACACAGGGAGCTGCTGATGCAGCAGAGATGGCAGATGACTGTGACGTGGGTGAGAACACTGGGTGTGAGCCTGAGGAGTTGTGTGGGGCCAGTGGAGTTAGAGCTAGAACTTGGACTCCAGGCCACTGGTGTCTGATCCCAGCATCATTCAGTCCACCTCACTGTTGCCCAGGCTCAGAGAGCCCCTACAGTGGACCAAGAACACAAGCCGGTCATCATCTTGCCCCTCAAGGAAGGACCTGTGGGCAAGAGGTGATCGTCCCCTGAGGGTGAGACATGGCAACGAGACTGGAAAGCAGCGTCCACGGCAGCTGCCCATGGAGTTGGAAGCAGGCCAGAGCAGGAGCTTGGCCTTCACCTTTCATCCTATCCCTACCCAAGGCCTTTGAAAGTACCTGTGCCAGGGTCGGGGAGGGTGGCTCCACTGTGCAGGGTGGTGTGCCAAGGTGGCAGGCCCATCTTCCTCTTGGTGTGCACCCTGATAGGGCAGCTTCGTATGACAGAAGTCACCTGGATCCATGCTGTCCCCATAGGGACCAGTGTCTAGAGCATGGCTCCATCAGTACTCTTTGCCAAGGTCACCTCCAGGGTGCCGAGTCCTGGGGCATCCACCTGGGGTGCAACCTGGGCATCAGTGCACATCTAGAGCTCCTCAGCTGACCACTGCAACATGTGTTCAGGACAGAGAGGTGCTGAGCTCCCGGCCCTGCAGGTGGTTCCACCGCTATGGTCCTTACTGACCACAGACCCTGTGGCAACCTCCTGTGTGGGACAGAAGACACAAGGTTAGCCAAGAGAGACAGGGGTGTGACAGCCCTCTGTGCTCTTCACTGTGGTTTTCAGAAGTAGCAGTGTCCCACAGGCTAGGGAAGGAAGAGTCCCACGATCGGCACGTCTTTGCTTTGACAGCAGTTTGGAGCACAAACCTTCTTGTGTCCTCACAGCCGGCATGGTTCCAGATAGACAGGAGGCTCTGGGGCTGCCCACAGGTTCTGACATGGGCTCCTTGGACACCTGGGCTTGGGGCTCTTTCCCCCTTGCCCTGGTCATGCAGTGCAGAGCTGTCCCCACCGCCACAGCCTTGGTAGTGTGCAAGCCATGGCTTCATGAATTACGGCACAACGTGAATAACGGAGAACAGCTCGCCGCTAATAAATGCACCATGTTTCCCAGAGAGGAGACACCACCGCCCAGTGCAGCAGGAAGACAAGCCTTTTTAAAAAGAAATCTGTATTTAAGGCCGTGTTTGTGTTCTTTGCCTGCGGTAAAGGTCACACGGATAGATTTTTCCTTCTTCAGCACTGGGGGCCGTGAAGAGCTGGGCATTTCTATTCTGCCTCCATCCAGTGAACCTAGGGGACTAAATTAGATTCTGAAATTGAGTGTGCAGCCGAGTCGGTAAGTTACCATAATGGGAGGGTATTGCTTCTCACCTTGCAAGTAGCGAGGTCAGGATAATATGAAGCGAAGTGGATTAAAAATAAAACCAAAGGTATTTATTTATGACCTGCTCAGAATTGGATTGGCATCCGTGTAAGTTGCATCTAATGGTGGAAGACAGCAGATTGATGTTGGTATGTCCCCGAGGACACACTGCCAGCGAGACCTGCTCTTTGGATTCAGTTTAAAGGCCCAGAGAAGGTATCCAAAGGAGGTGCAGAAGTGGGGCCATGGTGAACGGTGACTAGAGGAGGTGCGGCAGTGGGGCCATGGTGAACGGTGACTAGAGGAGGTGCGGCAGTGGGGCCACGGTGAAAGGTGACTAGAGGAGGTGCGGCAGTGGGGCCACGGTGAACGGTGACTAGAGGAGGTGCGGCAGTGGGGCCACGGTGAACGGTGACTAGAGGAGGTGCGGCAGTGGGGCCACGGTGAACGGTGACTAGAGGAGGTGCGGCAGTGGGGCCACGGTGAAAGGTGACTAGAGGAGGGGCGGCAGTGGGGCCACGGTGAACGGTGACTAGAGGAGGTGCGGCAGTGGGGCCACGGTGAAAGGTGACTAGAGGAGGTGCGGCAGTGGGGCCACGGTGAACGGTGACTAGAGGAGGTGCGGCAGTGGGGCCGTGGTGAACGGTGACTACAGGAACATCCTGGCTGTGGCTCTCGTGATTGAGGTGTGTGACCTGAGATGTCTGAAGGCCCCATCAGCTGGGCTGGGGATGGTGAGGGCAGCCTGCTCTAGATGGCCAGACCCAAGCTTGGGCCACTGTCCTGAATGCCAGTTGCAGCCTGTCCTGACTGTACTTGTACCAACAGAGTCCTCCCTAAGGGGAGCTCGGGCCCCTGGGTGCCAGCCATGTAGGCTCTGGAGCTTGGTGGGCAGGAGTCCAACAGCTGCCTAGATCAGGACCCAGCCTTTCAGGGCGCACCTTTTTGAGGGCAGCTGCTCTGTCTCTTGTCAGCTGTCCAGAGCTGGGAAGGGCAGCAGCAGACCCTCAGGACCCGACCACCTCGAGACCTCGTATCTGCTCCTAGGTGGGAAAGGAGGCAGCATGGCAGCGTAGGGGTCCAAGTCCTCTAGACCTCCTGCTTCCAGGGACATTAGAGTTTGATCCTCCCAGCAGGGGGGGGGTCCCAGCCTCAAGGGGAGCCTAGGCTTTTCTCCTCTGAGACCTCCACTCTGGGGAGCTGGCCTAGCCATGTGACCCTCCGAGGCCCACGTTAGCCTAACTCCTCTGAGTATTGCAGTCTCTCGAAACCCACCTTGTATCCAGAGACTCTGGGTGTGAACCATCACATGATGGGACGGACTGGGCTAGCCCTGCCACCATGTTGGGGGGACCTCCTGTGTCTCACCTTGGTGCCCCCAGGACTCTGTGCTATTCCTGCTCACCAGAAAGGGCTCCAGCAAGGAGACCCCAAAACAAAGCTCCCCTTTCCTGGATGCCAGAAAAACTGATTCACAGTAATGAGTACTGTGCAGTATGTACTCAGCCTGTGTGTGGTGTCCACAGTGTGTGGTGCGTCCACCATGAGCAATGCGTGTATCTGGTGTGTGTGTCAGTGTGTGCCCAGTATTGGCCTGCCTGGTGCTGGACATGTCACTGATGTCCATGTGTCCTTATCTACACAGTGTCTGGCAGGCCCGTCATGCCACTGGGTGATGTCACTGCCCCCAGATGCTCAACTGTTTAGTTGTGCCTTCCTCCCAACCTGTCTGGACTTGATGCCTTGGGTCTGGGGCAGTGCAGGAGGGGAAGGCTCTGTTACGGGGCCTCCACACTAGCTCTGCCCTTTGCTCCATGCACATGTGCCCGAACTGCTGGTCCTGCTGAGGCCTGTGGCAGTTACAGATGGGTGGTATGTCCCTCTCTGGTCTCAGAGGGACTTTGGGCTGCCAGAGCTCCCTGCAGCCTGGCCTGAGATGAGAGCCCATCGGGTCACAGGGACTGTTGTCACCTCCCTGGAGCACTGAGAATGCTGGGGGGATCCATTCTGTGACTCCTCGGATGCTGAGCTGGGAGTGAGACAGGCCTCTGCAGAGCCAGGGTCCCCTGGGTAAGGTGGACCGGGAGTGAGGTGGGAGGGGCTGTATGGGGCGGCCGAGAAGGGCACCACCCTGTTTTCCCTGCTGCCACTAACTGGGTTCTCCCTGTCCTAGACTCTCCTCTGACTGTCTGACTCTCCCCCCAGGAGTTACTGCTCTTCCTCCAGAACCTGCCGACTGCACACTGGGACGACCAGGACATCAGCCT
>NW_008356791.1:0-1366 GCF_000622305.1 Nannospalax galili
GTGTGGTATCATAAAACTCCAATACGCCAACACATTTCTACGATGTTGTATCACAATGCTCCAGCATGCCAAAACTATAGGCCCTAGTGCTATTACATTGCACATTACATTGTAACATCACAATGCTCATAGTTACATCATGATGGGCAATTGTGTCATTACCTGTTGGGAACCCCTGCTGTTGGGGGAGATGTTGGGAACCCCTGCTGTTTTGGGTCACAGTCTCTCCATGTCCGGATAGCCTAAGGGGCTCAGCGTTTTCATGCAGAGACTCCCCTTTCCAGCAGGGCGCCTCCTACTCTCTTCCTGACTCACCTTTGAAGTGGCTGCCACAGATACATGACCTCTGGCATAGAAACCGCCAGTTTTTTCCTGTGTGATAATCAGGCACTGTCTGACAGCCTGATAGAAGCCCACCGCCACATGTAAATGGGGCATCCTAGGAGCACCTATCAACTGAGGCTTGTGCTACTGCCTCCACACTATAAATCTTCTGGTTTTACCCCAATAAATCGAATCTGAATCACTAAATAAACTGGAGCTGCATCATGAAGCTGTATCATTGAGTCTAACTTTGCTGTATTTCACTGTGCCTGCGACCAGCCTGTGATTCAGTCTTCCCAGAGGGGGCTTTCCTTCCCTCAACATTCACTAGCAAAGATCCTGCTTTTGCCATTCCTGCACCTCCCCTCGTGATCCGGTGGCCAATGGATCGTGTGCACAGAGGGAGTGTCTGGCAGCTTGGAACAGAACCCGCCCGGCAGCTGGCAGCGACCCGCAGAGCTGGCAGCGCCCGGTAGCTGCGAGAGCCAGGGACCCACCTAGCAGCGCGGGTGCGAAAACCACGTCTGCAAGATGCTCAGAGCAACAGCTGGCACCCAACGTGGGGCCTTCGAACTCCGTGCCAGCCAGCAGCTGGCGCCCCCTGAAACGCAGAAATCGTGTGTATCTCTCCCACCAGGAGAGCATCAGAAATCTCTTTTTCCTTCGTCTCCCATCAGGAGATTAAAAGGCAGCTGTGCCTCCAAGCCATCCCCACCTTAGCAGGATCAGAAATTTCTCTTTCTTTCATCTCCCATCAGGAGATTAAAAGGCAGCTGTGCCTCCAAGCCACCCCACTCGTGGGGCCTGGCAGTCTCTTCTATTTTCCTCCTTGTATTTTCGGTCTAAGTCTTCATGTAAGAAAGTTAAAGACAAAGAAGCAACTGAGGCTTTCTGGCCAAGGCTACTCCTTGATGTAGGCTGAAGGCTCTTTGCCCCCTTAACGGACTCTGACTGCCTGCACGGGTGTAGACAAAAGACCTTCTATCTATACATCTTTCTAATACAAAAACCTGGTAATGCAGCAACCACTTAAGAGTCAATA
>NW_008356791.1:5462-6365 GCF_000622305.1 Nannospalax galili
ACCTCCACCATACCACCCATATTAATTTGCAAGGGCTCCATCTCAGATTCCCCCACATTCCCCTCAAACAACTTAAACGCATTGTTAGAACCTGCTCTTCTTGTGCATCAATGATACATACCCCTGCTATGCAACAGATGGGCACCAATCCTAGAGGACTAAAATCTAATGCCCTCTCGCAAGTTGATTTAACTCATGTTCCCCAATTCGGCAGACAAAAAATGTGTATTTGTAACTATAGACACTTACTCTCACTTCCTTTGGGCTACTGCCCAAACTGGTGAAAGTTCAAAAAAACTAATAAATCATATGCTCTCATCTTTTGCCATCATGGGCCTCCCTGCACTACTAAAGATAGACAATTGCCCAGCATTTACCAGCTCCCCGTTTAAAAATTTTTGTGACGTCTGGAAAATCACCCATCACACTGGCATCCCATACAACCCACAAGGGCAAGCCATAGTGGAAAGGTCACAAAAAACCTTAAAAGACCAACTAAAAAGACAGGCTAAAACAACATACTCTCCCAATATTCAATTAATATTAGCCTTGTTTACCCTTAATGTACTTAATGTATATAGAAGGACAGATGCTCCTCCAATCACCCGACACTGGTCTCAAACACACCCAGTACCTCCCATCATGGTCAGATGGAAGGACCCCTTTGATGGACTCTGGAAAGGAACAGATCCATTGTTAACAACAGGGAGAGGATTTGATTTGCTTGTGTTTTCCCACAGGATCAACCAAAGCCTATCTGGGTTCCAGCTAGAAATGTCCGACACCTCCCTGCCCACGAAAAAGATGGCCTGCATGACCCTGTCAGAGACAAGGGAAAGAAAGATGTGGAGTCGACACCCAAAGCCACACCGGATCACGTGGAAAGAGATCCATGACCTAGTG
>NW_008356792.1:0-284 GCF_000622305.1 Nannospalax galili
CCACCATGCTCAATGTACAAATATGGTGTTCAATGTCCCCTCAAAAATCCCTGAATGTGGCATCTTAAGGCTCCATGGTGCCATCACGTTACAATATGACTTCTCAATGTTCCATTGTGACATCCCAATGCTCCAATGTGACATTACAATGCTCCTATATGTCAACACTATCACCCCATGTGCCAATATAGTGCTCCAATGTGCGATCACAAGGTTACTATATGACTTCACAGTGCTCCATTGTGACATATAAGTGCTTGAATGTGACATCACAATGCTCCAAT
>NW_008356793.1:0-990 GCF_000622305.1 Nannospalax galili
TGGGCCAAGGCTATCTAGCAAGGCTATCTGGCCCCGGCTTTAAGCAAAGGTTTTGGGCCAAAGTTGTAAGTCCCGGCTGCGAGTCAAGGCCGCGGGCCCCGGTTGCCTGCCAGAGTTTCCAGGCCAAGGCTGCGGCCAAAATGGAAAGCTGCCAGCTCAGGCCTGTCAGCAGTTTTGAGAGGTAGCTGAGACTCAGTTGAACCTCAGGTTCCCAGGCTCCCAACATAGTTCAACTACAAACTACAGCACCCCACATTTATTTAATGTTTATTATCCAGAAACCATTTCTTGTTGACATTAGATTTCTGCTTTGCTAAATAACTCTCGACTCATCCCACAACCTAGATACCTATACCGTAAAAAATACATCATTTTTAAGAAAATCATAATAATTGTTGTTATGTCTGTGTTTTTGGAACAAAAGAGAAGGAAAGAAACAGAGAAACCTTCCTGAATCATTATCAGGATTCAGGGACCTTATCAGTCACCTTACCAGTCCCAGCTGTATCTCTGAGAAACATTATCATGTGAAATCACCTGCTGAAAAGCAGCTGGGTAGCCTGGTCTCACATTTTCACTTTGCTGGTGAGGTGTGTTATAACTCGTATGAATAGAGAGGCCTCTGGTGATATTGTTGACCTTAATAACTAATTAGTAAGTAAGAAGGAATAACAACTATGTTTTTGAAAAAAATAAAAAAAGTAATCAGTTTTGAGGTACCAATAGAGAACTGAGGAAATGGAACGGAGGGTATTTCCTCCATGAGTATTTGTCCTATGATCCCCAAACATCTGCTGTCAATTTTATCTTGAGACCTGGAACACTTTATGATGAGGACAGCTAGCACCTGAGATCATAGGTAGAAAATCTCTTGATTTAAACTGTTTATCTCTTGCCAATTTGGTTCTGAGCATTTCAGTACCAGAAGTTAGTGTAGCAATAAGTTCTTACTTATGGTTCATTCACTTACTTCCATAATAGGAAGAAAAA
>NW_008356793.1:5454-6310 GCF_000622305.1 Nannospalax galili
CTCTTTCACAAGTGGCTGTAAGTTTCTAGGTTCACAGTTGAATTAATACAGTTATACAATATTGAACTCAGTATAAACCCTGTAAGACATGAAATTGTTTGAGTTTTAACCTTCGCACTTGGATCCTTGGAACCTGTGTATAGATATAAAGTAATTGGATAGATTTCAATGGTAATGTTTATCACCTCTATTAATTAACATGACAAATTTTTATGCTGCCTCCTCAAACATTTTTAATTTGTTTTTTTTTTGTGTGTGTATATCATACAGAAAATCCCAAATCATGTTATTCATCTATGCATCCACTTTCCAGATGGCTACCTTCCATAGCTTTCCCCGCACACACACTAGAGCCCTTATACTCTGTCATCCCTGCTCCTGTCTGCTCTGTTTTCGGCATCCCCAGCTGTTCCCCAGTACTTGTCAATCCATTGAATCTAGTCAGCCTATCTAGAGGTCTTTGTTTAGGAGGTTCAGCTGTTCCTCATCTAGAGCAAACATTTGTCAATATCCGTTTAGATGAGATTGGGGTCTGCTGTTCATTTTCCCAGTTCTATGCTGGGTTACTATCTGGGAGTCTCTTGGGCCACCCTGGCCAACAACACAAAGGAAGGTTTCTCCTATCTGGCATAGTTGCTTTTTACATAGCCTTTAGCTATACATATGGACTCTTAAAAAATTATATTGGCCCCTTTAATCTTTGGTTATACTTTCCTTTTGGATGTTTAAGGCCATAAAGTTGCAAGATAAACCAATTTATTTCTACTCTTAAGGTCATTTGAGGATCTGTTCGTCCGTGGTCACAAGGACTTGGGAGGAGCCCCTGGCTCCTTTCTTTTACCAGTTCCATCTATGT
>NW_008356794.1:0-792 GCF_000622305.1 Nannospalax galili
TGGGAAGTTGAATTATATTGCATGTATTTAGTTCCTAATTTCATTCTGTATGAATAGGAGTTTGTAAATAGGAGTTTTTGGTGTTTGTGTGTTGCCCTAGTTTGTTCTCTATTGCTGTGACAAAATACTCTGACCACTACCAACTTGGGGAGGAAAGGGTTTATTTGGCTTACATCTCCCAGGTCACAGTTTATCACCGAGAGAGCCCAAGTAAGGAACTCAGGGCAGGAGCCTGGATACAGGAGCGGAAGCAGAGGCCATGGAGAAACACTGCTTGCTGGCTGACTCCCCTGGCCCAAGCTCAACCTATTTTCTTATACAGTATAGAACAACCTGTCCAGGGGTGGTACCATACACACTCCCACATCATTCATCAAGAAGATGCCCCTCAGACATGGCCACAGGCCAGTCCAATAGAGGAAATTCCCTGATTGAGGTTCCCTCAATCCAGGTGTGTCAGGTTGATGCTAAAGCTATCCAGCACATGTGTCTAGGGACCACACGCTGTAGGAGTCAGATCTGATCTCAGTAGATAAGGCATTCTACAGTGTGTTTAAGGGCAAAGTGGCTCAGTTATATTCTAGGAAGATCAAATCTGGTTGGTCTCTTCTATAAACAGGATAGAGTCTGAGAGGTTAGTTTCAGTCTTAGGTAATAACTGTTTGGGATTTTTGTTTCTTTGTGTGATATGTGAGTGTATAGTGTGTGTGCTTGTTGTGTGGTGAGGGTGTGAGCCACATCTGGTGGTGTCAGAGGACAGCCTTCTGGTGTCTGTCCTACTTTTTAATCTTA
>NW_008356795.1:0-221 GCF_000622305.1 Nannospalax galili
GCCCCAGCTGTACTGGAACTCACTATGTAGACCAGGCTGGCCTCAAACTCAGAAAGACCTGCCTGCCTCTGCCTCCCAAGTGCCGGGATTAAAGGCGTGCACCACCATGCCCGGTGTATTTATTTTTTTAATTTATGTGAATACATGTGTGCCTGATTATCTGTATGTGTACCATATATGTGCAGTGCCTGTGGAGGTCAGAAGAGGGCGTCAGATTCCCT
>NW_008356796.1:0-214 GCF_000622305.1 Nannospalax galili
TCCATTGTGTCAGTACGATGATCCATGGTGTCATCACCATGCTCTATATGCCAACACAGTGCTCACTCAGTGTCACCTCACAGTCACCCAGTGTGACATCATAAAACTCGAATATACCATCGCATTGCTACAATGTGTCATTACAATGCTCTAGTATGCCAATACTATAGCCCCATGTGCTATTACATTGCTTCAATGTGCCATCACAATATAA
>NW_008356797.1:0-864 GCF_000622305.1 Nannospalax galili
TCGTTTGTGTATATAAATGCTTGCTTTCTGTAGAAAGAACAGTAGTTTTAATAATGTGTTTATACTAGGGAAAACGAATGAACAGAAGCATTTTGTGTTAAAACCCGTTTCCTACAAATTGTATGGAAAAGAGTATTGCCATGAGTGTCAGTCTCTTTGCTTTAGAAAGATATGTGTCCTTCGTGTTTCTCAGTGCTTGTTTTCTGTAGAAAGAACAGTAGTAGTGACAATGTGTTTAAAATAGTGAACACGAATGAACAGAAGCATTTTGTGTTAAAACCCGTTTCCTACGAATTGTATGAAAAAGAGTATTGCCATAAGTGTCAGTCTCTTTGTTTTAGAAAAATATGTGTCGGTTGTGTATCTAAGTGCTTGCTTGCTGTAGAAAGAACAGTAGTTCTAACATTGTGTTTGTAATAGTGAAAACGAATGAACAGAAGAATTTTGTGTTAAAACCCTTTTCCTACGAATTGTATGAAGAAGAGTATTGCCATGAGTGTCAGTCTCCTTGCTTCAGAAAAATATGTGTCAGTTGTGTATCTAAGTGCTTTCTTTTTGATGAAAGAACATTAGTTCTAACAATGTGTTTATAATAGTGAAAATGAATGAACAGAAGCATTTTGTGCTACAACCCGTTTTCTATGAATTGTATGACAAAGCGTATTGCCATGAGTGTCAGTCTCTTTGTTTTAGAAAAATATGTGTCAGTTTTGTATCTAAGTGCTTGCTTTCTGTAGAAAGAACAGTAGTTCTATCATTGTGTTTGTAATAGTGAAAACAAATGAACAGAAGAATTTTGTGTTAAAACCCTTTTCCTACAAATTGTATGAAAACGAGTATTGCCATGAGTGTCAGTCTCTTTGC
>NW_008356798.1:0-895 GCF_000622305.1 Nannospalax galili
TTAAGTCTGCATTGAACTGCCTTTATATTACCTATTCCTAAAACTCCTATTCGTAATTGAAACCACGAATCTTAATTTGGCATGAATGGAGGTCCCTGATACCTGGAAGATCTCTGCCAGGCTCCTGGAGAGGGCCAGGTGGCAGTGGTGCTTTTGTTTCTCTGGCTAGAGGACACCTGAGTTAGACGCAGTAGCACATGGCTTCTTCTTGGGTACCTTGTAAGAACAGGTCCCCAAGATGGCCTGAGCCAGTCTCTTGCCTCGAGAACAGCCTGAGAAAAAGAGTCTACAATGTGTTCAGAATAACTACTTATAAACATTATTTTTATCTTGTAAAAATTACCATGTACTTTTATGCATTCACCAAACAACTTCTAGACATCTCTGAGAATTAGCTCATAACTGTTAGCTACGGTGTGTCTTAGACTCTGGAACTGATTTGATTTTGTGCTTATTTCCTTAAGTGTACCCCCCACGCTCACATATTTTCCTCATAGGAAGCAAAAGACCCCCCTGAACGTTAGCTGTTGTTGTCACAGACCAACAGTTCTGCAGACTTACCATGGTGACTCTCCCCTGACCCTGTGTGCTGTGGTCTTGTGCTTTCTCCTCTCATTCTTTCTAAGTTCCTGAATGCTACTATGGGAAAGGGTTAACTGTAAGCTTTAATTCAATCATACTCATGAAAACTACTTTCTTATACTCTATGCTTTTGGTATTGTCAATCTTAAATCATCTTTAATAATAGATTGATTCTGTATTGCCTTATTAAGACTAAGTACTTCTTACCACCCCATTCTTTACCCTCTCATCTCATGGAATTGTCTTTAGTGAAAACTGTTTAAGTATTAGCTTGTTTTAACCATACTGTAACTTCTGGCTATGGTTAACTTTG
>NW_008356798.1:3466-5746 GCF_000622305.1 Nannospalax galili
AGGAGGTTGGAAGGATATGAGAATGGAGATATTTTACTAAGAAAAATTTATAAATGAAGATTATGATGGCTAGATATTTCCAGAATTAACAAAAAAAAAATGAGAAAGCCTAAGCAAGTAATAAAGGTCTGTGTAGGTTTGTTATGATTTATCAATGATGGAACAGAGATAATATACAGACATTCTTGAGGGCATAAGTCAGTCAATTAGTTTAAGGATGTCTAGTAAAGGTTTATTTAAGAATATTGCCCAAGCTTTATCTGCATAACAATGACTACTGAAATATGTCTTTTATGTTTCTCTCTATTATGCAAATGTTACTTTTGGCACTTTCTTTTACCCGTAACAAGAATGATTTGACTCAAGAAAAACTAGGTCTGCCTCCTTGAACCAGATGTATGCAATCTAGAAGAAAACAGTTTCTGTGAAGCTTGGTCTGAATTCTGATCAGTTTATTTCCTGTCCATAGGTATGTGTTATAATGCCTCCCTTCCTTCTGAAAACTATAAATTAGGATATAGGAAAGAAAAAGGAGACTGTTTCTGTTTGTAATAGAACAGCCTTCATTTGAGACAGACTTAAGAAATTCTTGTTTTAAGGTCCCTTTCCTGACCTGTGCCTAGTTAACCAGTGATTGTCAACCTCTTCCAGTCAAGGTTTATTGAGAGTGTTTGGGTTTTGGTAAAGTTTTATATATTACACAGTAATTAAAGGTACGAGGCTGGTGCAGCTGACCTTTCTTGATGCTTAATAACCATACTTAAAGGCCCATACTAATCTGGACAAATGAGCTTAAGGGACAATTTTTGTTCCTTGCCCTCCAAAGTCAACCAAGTCCCAGGGAACTATGGCACATCTCTTAAAATGTCCTGTAACTGTGATGAGTCACCTGTCCTCTTGGGGGAGGTCATGGAGACCCCAACAGAGGGACTCAAACCAGTGTCCAGTCTGCAAAAAAGAGGGTCAACACAGAGGAAACCTTTCCTCCATGCTTCCAAGAAGCCCCGGTTAAGCAGGACCCCTTGACTTATCTTCATGTAGATGGAACTGTTAAAAGAAAAGCCTAAGGAGCCAGGGGCTCCCCACAAGCCTATGTGACCCCAGAGGAACAGATCCTCAACTGACAGTAAAGTAAAAATAAATTGGTTTATTTTGGCAAAATGCACGGTCTCAAACACCGAAAAGGAAAGTATATGCAAAAATTAATCAGTATATTTCTTTAACAGTGCAAAGGATTGCATTTCCCAGACATTAGGCTTAAGTCCAGGTAAAATGTTATTTAGACTATTATTTCTAAGTAGTGATTTTGATCTTAATAATAAAATGCTGCTCAGGTGTAGGACTTCAAATCTTGGTCTCCAAAACTGTAGTGCCCACCTGCAGCTACTATTATTCTACAATGATGGCTAAATTTCTTTTCTTTCCATATTTAGACTGATTCTAACCACTCCAACAGCTATCAGAGTGCCTGAAAACAAACCCTGAGTTCATCACTCTCAAGTCCAGCCTTGGCAGCCAAAATGAAAATGAGGAGGAACCCAGTAGATGGATGCTTTTGGAAGCCCTCGTCAAGAAATTCCAATGGACTTTAATTTGGACATTTGAAGTTTGCCCTGTTCTGACGTTCTCTTGTTCCCATAGAACGTGTAATGCTAACTATTCTTGCCTTTACTTCTCCTTCATATCTCCCAGGCATTGGTCAAGGACTTTCTTTTCTCCTTACAGAAATCCAAAAACAATTCTAATCAAGGCTCAGCATCATTGTGGTAGAGGTGGCAGTAAGATTGTAACAGCAAGAGGTGGTTAGAACAGTCCAAGGAAACTGTGGTCTGGACGCCACAGGGTAATTGCACACGTGAGCCGACAGCACTTATGAGTGACTACCTGATCAAGACCTGGGCAAAACCAATCCAATCAGGGGCACGGAATGGATGGCAGTGGGTGAGGACTCCTTCAGCCCTACCTGAGGCTCTGCTGGAAACTGGTAGGTGTTGGGAGAGGGACTTTTCCTTAAGGGTAAGTGCCTGGTAGGTTCACCAGATGTAAGGGGATAGACCTAAACCCAAAAGCATTGAAGAAGATTAGGTTGGACAGAATAGGCTTCTAAAAGAAGACAAGTAATAATAGAAGAAATGAAGTTGGAAGGGAGGGACAAAGGAGTTTGTAGAAAGGGAGAGCGAAGCTAGTTTGGATCAGAATGTATCATAGGAAATTCTTTTTATCTCTTTTTATTTTATGTACATACATGTTTTGCTGGCTGCTGGCAAATTGTACCTTATG
>NW_008356798.1:7394-9601 GCF_000622305.1 Nannospalax galili
TTGAGTCATTTCCTTAACAGACGTATAACCTTGAAAGAAAGGGGTGTTCTGGCTGTTGGTATTTCAGCATATTACTAATAAAAGCAGGATATTGTTCAAGTTATTTTCCCTTGGGTGAGCAAGGATCACAGCTGCAATATCTGGTGGAGACATTCCTCCTCATGGTCATCTATTCCTAAAAAGTGAAAAGACTTTTGGAGGGAAGTGACTTACTGGAAATAAGTTCAGATTTTGAGCTGGTCTGCTGAGCTGGCTTAAGAAAAATGGAAGTGGGGGCTCAAATGGAGTTAGTCTCATTGTCAAAACAGAAAAATAGCCACTAAATCAAATTTTAAACAGAAAATTAGTAGCATTGTAAGACTGCCATGATTTCCTGCAGTCTAAAGTAACTAAACGTGGAGATTCCTGCACAACTGTGTGAAACAACAGAGGTGTTCAAATGTGCCGCGCAGGATGTCTTAGCCTGAACTGGAAGCCCCACCCAGAAGCCAGGCTCCTGCCCTCAGTGAATGAGTGCTCCTTTCTCCACATCCTCTTCAGCATTTGCAGTCTTTCATTCTCTTGATCTTTGCCAACCTGACTGGGGTAAGATGCAATCTTCGAGTGGGTTTTACCTGCATTTCTCTAATTACGAAGGATGTTGAGCACATTCTAAGGTGCTTCTAGCCATTTTTGTTTCATCCTTTCAGAACTCTGTTTAGGTCTATCACCCATCTTTTTATTGGGTCATTTCTTATTTCTTGCTTTTTTGAGTTCTTTGTACATTCTGGGTATTAATCCTCTGTTGGATGTGTAGCTGATGAAGATTTTCTCCCACTCTGGATTTCCCCTTCCCCTCCTCAGTTGTTTCTTTTGCTGCACAGAAACTTTGTAACTTAATGAGGTCCCCCTTACTGATTATTGACCTTCGTGCCTGAGCAGCTGGTGTCTGATTTAGAAAGTCCTTTGCTGCACCTTTATCTTGTAGGGTACTGCCCATGTTTTCTTGTACAGATGCTATATTTCCTCTATTTTGTGTTCTTAGCACATTTCTCAAATATCAGGTGGCTGAAATTATATGAAGTCATGTTGGGTCTTCTATATTGTTCCATTTGTTGCTGTGGTGTGGTGGGTTGCGCACTGCTATGCCAGCTGTTGGCTTCGGTGTGCGGGTTTCACGCACTACGTTGCTGTGCAGGTCCCTGGCTCTCCGGGGATACCAGGTGCTGGCGTCTCTGCGGATCACTGTCAGCTGCCGGGCGGGTTCTGTTCCAAGCTGCCGGACACTCCCTCTGTGCACACGATTCGTTGGCCACCGGATCACGAGGGGAGGTGCAGGAACGGCAAAAGCAAGATCTTCGTGAGTGGTTGTTGATGGAAGGGCAGCCCCCTCCGGGAAGACTGAATCACAGACTGGTAACACAGGATACAGCTCCAGACAGGTTCAGTGATACAGCTTTGTCAGACTCAGTGATACAGCTCAGTCAGACTCAGTGCTGGTAGTTCCTATGACAGAGGTCATGTATCTGTGATGGCCACTTCAAAGGTGAATGAGGAAGAGAGTAGCATGCGCCCTGCTGGAAAGGGGAGTCTCTGCATAAAAACGCCGAGCCCCTTGGGCTATCCGGACATGTAGAGACTGCGACCCAAACAGCAGGGGTCCCCAACACCATTGATCTATGTGTCTAAATTTGTGCCAGTTTCATGCTGTTTTTATGACTATAGCTCTGTAGTATAACCTAAGATCTGGTATGGTGACACCACCAGCATTGTTCTTTTTGCCTAAGTTTGTGCTGGAAAAACTGGATCTCTACCTGTAGAAGAATGAAACTGGATCCTTATCTTTCACCTTTCACAAAAGTCCATTCCAAATGGATGAAAGACCACAATGTGTAACTGGAAACCCTGAAACTATTAGAGGAAAATATTCACAGTAACCTGTAAGGTATAGGTGTCAGAAAGGATTTTCTAAATAGGACAGCAGTTGCTCAGGAATTAAGGTGAACAATCAACAGCAGGACCTCATTAAACTAAAAAGCTTCTGTATTGCAAAGGAGGCATCCAGGGAAGCGAACAGAAAACCCATAGAATGGGAGAAAATCTTCACCAGTGACACATCTGACAGAGGTTTAATATCCGGAATATATAACAAACTCAGAAAACAAAGAATCAAGGAAGGAAGTAACCCAATTAAAAGATGAACTAAGGAATTCAACAGAGAGTTCGCG
>NW_008356798.1:10322-14969 GCF_000622305.1 Nannospalax galili
AAGAGCAGCTGTGATGAAAAATAGCTGTAAACATAAACAAATAAATGCAAAGAAAGAATAGTGGCATGATGCCTGGGTTGCTGAGGATAAAAAACAAACTATATACAGTTAGGAATTGAATCAATTTGAAATGAATTCCTCTGTAAAAAAATCAATACTTTTCATAATAACCCTTAAATGTGGAAACAAAAAACATTGAACTGTTTTTCACTTATGAGAGATGCTGAGAATGTCTTTTAAAGAATCTTGACATTAGTATGTTCTTTATAGTTTGCATTTACAAGTTCAATCCTAAGTACTCCTGTGCTAAATGAAATGATATGAAATCACTGATGTCAAAGAACTACATGCTTTTCTAGTGTAAAATGTGTTCTAGTTCTCACATATATACTATGCAAGTAAACCACATAGGATTTGCATAGGGAGATTCAGAAACATTGATATTTGTGAACTTTTAGTTACTGTGTAGAATCAAATTTAGGGCCTCTGACCCTAGGCATCTAACCCTAACTCAAACCTGAAGTATGGAACATTTGAGAAGCTGTTCCACGTATAGCAGAGCAAAGAAGTTGCCTTTCATCATTTCCACTGTTTTGTTGACTAGTACATAATGAGCCTTGTCTTCACATCTGTTCCTCCATTAAGCCATGATTGTAGGAAGTAGGTCACTGATGTACAACATTTAAGCACATATTTGTAGGAGAGGAAGTGCCAGGCTTTAGCACAGGCTGTACTAAGAGAACACAGCTTCCGCTTTGAGAGCACAGCCCGCACTTCCACAAAAGAGCCAACCTACAATCTGCCCAGATGAGGGGATCCTGCCCAGATGAGGGGATCTATCAGGAAGCAACACACCAACTTATGGGGCACTGGGGGCAGGGGAAGAGGTAAATGGCTTGCACGTCCAAGCAATAAACGAATATGGAGCACCTCGACTAGTGCCTGCTCTCACCGTATCCCAAAGTCTCTGTGTTGATTCTGCACCACTCACCCCCATCTTGGCCAGAACCCTCATTCCCTGCAGTCACTCAAGGACTGGACACGGAGGAAACCTGCAACAGCTGGAGCCTGAAGAAGGTTCCCGGCCCCCCAGCGTTGGCAACGCCCCCATCTTCAGTTCATTAGGTGAGTAGGCCCTGGGTTTCATCTGCCTGTTCGGCTGCTTGAGGGTGAGCGATTGGCCCCCTCCTCTGTCTTCTCTAACCTGTTTGTCACATTTGTTGTTAAACCAGGAGGGCACACTCTGCCACATGGTCCCAAAGCCCATGTTGGCAAATTTACCTTCTTGCTTATCCTGGTGAATTCACATAAGGGCTGATCCACCCCAAACTCAGAGCCCAGGCTTCAGGTCGTCCTGTCGCCTTTCCCGGAGACACCGTGTGAGCATACGGCTGGAGGTGTCATGGCCTCCAGAAGTCCCTCATGGAGCACAAGACATTTGGATCCAATACACCTTTACATGTCAGGGCGGTTTACATCCGAGTGGCTCACAGTGCTTCTTTGCTTCCTTTGTGCCCTCTTGGTAGTCACCCTGGTCTTCTACTTTTGCGGCGAATTCCCCTTTGTGAGACCCTCCCACAATGGGCAATTTGCCACCACAATGCAGGGAGCCACAAACGGCAGCACTCAAGGTGCTCCTTAAAACCAGAGGGTTGAAAGTGAAACCAAAAGATATCGAACACTTTTGGGATGAAGCCACTAAGTTGGTTCCATGGGTCTCCCCTGAAAACATGTGGGACCCTGACATGTGGATACGTTCCACCTGCTCTGATGTACCTCCCGATCATTATATGCCCCCCATGGCCCACCCACCCCTTACCGGCCCATGTCTGCCTTTCCAGTTAATGTTGGCCCAATGTGTAGCAACAGCCATGGGTGCCCACCCCTCTCACGGACCTTGCACTCATCCACAAAGCTGCCAACGAATCAGGCCCTGACTCCCCATATTTTGAGCAAGTACTCCACTCAAAAGGTCTGCTCATATACTGCATTTCCTGGTATCCTAGCTCAGGGGAATGCCACCACAGATGCCCTGATCATGACATTCCAGTCTAGCCCATTAGAAGCAAGAGTTTACATCAACAATTACACTTGCCCCCTCAGAGTATTCATAAACTCCTCCCAGAAATCCCCGTGTCCTGATGCAAGCACCTTGTCTGCTCTTGTGCTACTTGTGCCCTGCTTATGCCTCTCAGGCCCCCTAACAGGGGAGGAGTGAATCCCCGTGGTTTGATACCCAATGCCATTTGGCAGAGGGACATGAATCACTACCCCCCTTTTGAGAAATTGAGATTTGTTCATGTTATAGTTGACACATGCTCCTCCCTTACTTATGCTTTAGCTCTCTCAAGGGAAAAGATTATACATGCCATTAAAGCTATAAAGTATGCCATGCTAATCATGGGTGTATGCTGGGTGCTTAAGACTGATAATGGGCCCACTTATTCCTCTCAAGAATTCAATAAACTTGTTTCCTTCTGGGGAGTCAAACATACCTTTGGTATTCCCTATAACCCACAAGGACAAGCCATTGTCGAAAGGACCAACAGGACATCTAAGCCCCTCCTGGCTAAAAACCCCTTGGCTGAGGCCCAAGGCAACCCTCACCTGGCTCTTACTGAGGCTTTGTTCCACCTTAATTTCCTCACGTTTGATGACTAGGGTCTCAGTCCAGTATACAAACATTGGTCCTTCTTGGCTCAGGCTATGCCCCCGCCAGTAGTTACGTGGAGGGATCCGATTTTATCCGTGGCAGAAACGAGCCCATCCTGACAGGATGAGGATATGCCTGTATTTTTCCACAGGATGCTACAACCCCCATCTGGATTCCATCGAGACACCTGGCCAGCTATGGAAACCCATCTGGAGACCGGATATGACTGCGAGTTGGATAAGCCATGACATCCTTTTCCGGCTTCGTTATCTTTGGCACCCTTTTGTCCTTTGACTGTGCTTCTTCCCAGGCTTTGGATCTCTGGGCACTGGTCCCCTTACCACCTCTAATGTTCCCTGCAGATGAACAGTCACCTGCTTTCCCGGTTCTCTTTACTACTAATGAAACCCTCGGTCTCCCCACCATGGAATTGGTTCATGCGTCCATTCCCATAAATGGCACATGGTCCCTTGCAGGATTGCTCTGCTTCAGCCCAGTCCTTAACCCCAACTCCCCTAATGTCTCTCGCTGTCACTCCCTCTTTAACATCACAACAGGTGACTTTTGTGGAAACCAAAGCTAGGGCTCCTTATGGGGCCTCAAAATTTGGCCTTAGTAAAAGACTCTTCAGAGACTATAGTGTCCTTCATGCCTCCTGGGGCCACCACCCCTCACCCTGAAGGGTCAGGCGTCCTCCATGGTCCCAGTGCCTTCCCACCTATACACTTCCCACCACATTGCACTTTCCTATTCCATGGGAACACTGCCTCCCGCTCACTCCTGGATACGCTCCATTTTATGGATGCCTGCAGGCTTCCTCCCTGGCAGCCTGGAGACACCTTGTCTCTACAAAACCCCCCTGAGGTCTGGCAGGTCTGGCTTGCTGACATCCAAGAAGTGGATGTGAAATTTCTTGCCCTCCTCCTCCCTCATATGGTCATGCCAGAGGTCACACCCTTCAAGGGCCGGTAGTCAATGACGGGTAAGATCCTGATGGTCAGGATGACCCAAGATGAGCACAGTCCATCAAGCTGGGTGTCCTCTGAGGTAGGGTCAACTGTGTTGAGGCAAAGAACCTCGGCTCCCCATAATAAAAAGGGATGGATATGTAGGAGAGGAAGTGTCAAGCTTAAACACAGGCTGCACTAAGAGAACACAGCTTCCACTTTGAGAGAACCCATGCTTCTGCAAAATAGGCAACCTACAACCTTCCCTGATGAGGGGATCCTGTCTGGATGAGGAGATCTATCAGGAAGCAACACACCAACTTATGGGACACTGGGGGCAGGGGGAAAGGTATATAAGGCTTGCACTTCCCAATAATAAACTAGTCAGCAGCACCTCACCTAGTGCCTGCTCTCACCCGACTCCCAGAGTCTGTGTGTTGATTCTGTGCCACTCACCCCCACCTCAACCAGAACCCTCGTTCCCTGCAGTCCCTCGTGGGCTGGACCCACGAGAAATCCAGCAACACATATTTTTGCCTCTGACCTCAGAAAGACCTTCTCTATCTCTATCTCAATCTGTTTCCCTCTCCCCTTCCTTCTGGATGAGAACTGTACCCTCTGCCCATGGTTACCAGACTCCTACATTTTATTTCCATAAGCCATATAAAGAGAAACAAATATGTAAGGATCAAAGACTTCAAAAAGTGTGGGGCAAAAAATCCTCCTCACTTTATTTTTGGGGCATTTTGTCACAGCAGAGGCATTTCACTCACACATTAACCTCTGTGAATTTATCTGTGGTCATCTGTTTCCTTACATGTCAGAAGGTACACAAACATACAAGCACTCCTGTATGTTCTCTTAGTCCTAAACTTTACCAGAGTCTCATTTGTTTACACCTTTCTTTTAATGTATAAGCAAAGACAAATATTATGTGTTCAGTTGTCCCACAAAGTGTGTGGAGTAGAAGAAAATAGTGACTGTTTTTAAACACACCAATACTCACAAATTAGGATTACAGTAACATTGCCACATATATTTCATTAT
>NW_008356799.1:0-305 GCF_000622305.1 Nannospalax galili
TGGACTTACCTACATGCAGGCAATACACACATACAGATAAAATAAAAAAAAATTTTTAATCTTTATTTTTATGTGTATGACTGTATTGCCTGCGTGTAGGTAAGTGCACCCATGTCATGCAATGCCCCAGGAGGACAGAAGAGGCTGTCAGATCCCCTGGGACTGGAATTACAGACAGTTGTTAGCTGCCATGTGGGTGCTGGAATTCGAACCTAGGTCTTCTGCAAGAACAACCAATGTTCTTAACCACTGAACCATCTCTCTAGCCCCCAAATAAAGACATTTTTTAAAAGTAAATCTTTGAA
>NW_008356800.1:0-210 GCF_000622305.1 Nannospalax galili
AGTGGAGATCCAGTTTTGCCAGCACCATTTGCTTAACATGCTGTCTTTCCTTCAGTGGATGTTCTCGGCCCTTTGTCAAATATCAGGTGGCTGAAATTGCATTTACTCATATTTGGGTCTTCAATTATTTTCCATTGATCTATGGGTCTATTTATGTGGCAGTACCATTTTGTTTTTATGACTATAGCTCTGTAATACAGCTTGAAATCT
>NW_008356801.1:0-272 GCF_000622305.1 Nannospalax galili
CCAGACATGGTCGAGCAGAACCTTTGACTTATCTTCACATACATGGAACTGGTAAAGAAAAAGAAAAAAAGGAGCCAGGAGCTCCTCCTAAGCCCATGTGACCCCTGAGGAACAGATACTCAAAACCCCTTAAGTGTGAGAATAAATTGATTTATTTAGGACAACTTTATGGTCTTAAACACCTCAAAGGAAAGTATAACTAAAGAGTAAAGTCATGAGTATATTTCTTTAAGAGTTCAAGGGATTACACTTCCCAAACATCAGGCTTCACT
>NW_008356801.1:404-791 GCF_000622305.1 Nannospalax galili
TGGTGGTGAGTCACCTGTCCTCTTGATCAAGGAGGCCGAGGAGACCCCACCAGATGGACTTGAACCAGTGTCCAGTCTATAATGAGGAGGGTCAACACAGAGGAATCATTTCCTCCACGTTTCCAAGCAAAGCCAACCGTTGTTGAGCAGGACCTTTGACTTATCTTCACATAGGTAGAAGTGATAAAAGAAAGGAGCCAGGGGCTCCTCCCAAACCCATGTGATCCCTGAGGAACAGATCCTCAAACAACCTTAAGAGTAAAAATAAATTGGTTTATCTGAGCCCACTGTATGGCCTAAAACACCCAAAAGGAAAGTGAAACCAAAAATTAAAGAGGCCAATATAATTTCATAAGAGACCATATGTATAGCTAAAGACTACATAAC
>NW_008356802.1:0-703 GCF_000622305.1 Nannospalax galili
ACAAAAGAGACTTTAAACTAAAACTAATCAGAAGAGATAAAGAGGACCACTTCATTCCGATCAAGGGAAAAATAAATCAAGAAGATTTTACAATCATGAACATACATTCACCAAACTGTGGTGCACCCAACTTCATAAAAACAATACTACAGGACTTTAACACCCAGATTAATCCCAAATCATTAATAATAGAGGACTTCAATACCCCGCTGTCTCCATTAGATAGGTCAACAGGGCAGGGAGATAACAAAAACACATCTGAATTAAACAATACCATATAACAAACAGACTTAACACACATATACCGAATCTGCCACCCAAGCACCAAAGGACATACTTTCTACTCAGGACCCCATGGAACCTTCTCCAAAATCGACCATATACTGGGGCACAAAACAAACCTCAACAAATACAAAAAGACTGAAATAATTCCATGAATTCTATCAGACCACAGTGCAATAAAGCTTGCAATCAACACCCAAAGAAGCCCTAATCACCATATGAACACATGGAGATTAAACAACACACTCCTGAATGATGAATGGGTCAAAAGAGAAATTAAGAAAGAAATAAAAGTATTCCTGGAAATAAATGAAAAGAACAATAGAACAAAACAAAACCTCTGGGACATGCTGAAAGCGGTCCTTAGAGTGAAGTTTATAGCTCTAATTGCCTACATCAAAAAATCAGAATGAACACAAAT
>NW_008356804.1:0-265 GCF_000622305.1 Nannospalax galili
CCACTGTGTTGTCAGCACCCTCATCCATTCCCCCGTCTGCCCTTCTGATAATCTAGTCAGCCAGAGATCCTTGTTCCAGGAGGGTCAGCTGTTCCTCATCTACGGCAATCCATTGTCAGTATTCCTTTGGATAGAATTGGGGTCTGCTGTTCATTTTTCCAGTAGTATGTTGGGTTACTGTCTGGAAGAGCCTAAATCTATCCTAGCCACCAAGTCGACTGAAGGTATCGTCTGTCTGGCTTTGTTGTTTGTCGAGTAACTTTTA
>NW_008356805.1:0-440 GCF_000622305.1 Nannospalax galili
ACACTGTGAAGTCATTTTGTAACAATGAGATGTCACATTGGGGGATTGAGAAGGGACATTGAGCACCGTGTTTGCATATTGAGTATGGTGACAACACAATTGGATCATTGGAATGAGGCAGTGGTGCATTGTGATGGCACAATGAGCATTTTGATGGCACAATGGTATATTGTGAAGACATAGTGTAAAATTGTGATGGCACATTTGATCAAACTAATGGCACAGGTGGCCATAGTGTTGGCACATTGGAGCATTGTGATATCACATTGGAGCATCATAATTCACATTGAAGGATTGTGAGGGGACATTGAGCACCGTGTTTGCATATTTATTATGTTGACGACACAAGGGATCATTGTCGTGACGAAATGATGCATTGTAATGGCACCATGAGCATTGTGATGGTACAATGGAACAATGTGAATTCACATTATATTATT
>NW_008356806.1:0-393 GCF_000622305.1 Nannospalax galili
TCACAGTGTTGAATATCCCCTCACAATGCTCCAATGTATTATCACAATGATCAATGTTCCCTCACAGTTCCCCAATGTGTCATCACAATGCTCAGTGTGACATCACAATGCCCCAATCTGTCATCTCAATGCTCAATACGGTACCAGAATGGATTATTGTGAAGTCACATTGTAACATTTTGATGGCACACTGGAGCATTCTGATGTCAAATTGGAGCATTCAGAAGTCACAATGGAATGTTGTGAAGTCATATTGTAACATTGTGATGGCTCATTGGAGCAATAGAGTGGTACATGGGGCAATAGTGTTGTCACATTGCAGTTTGTCATGTCACATTGTGTACTTATATTGTTACATTGTGATGGCACATTGGAGCAATATAATGGCACATG
>NW_008356807.1:0-262 GCF_000622305.1 Nannospalax galili
AGGTCATAGTCAATTATCAGACTTTGGATTCTCCCGAGATAAGATGAGTTGACCCTTAGGGCTTGTAATGGCACTTCTCCATTTTTAAATCAAAGAGGGGGAGATGTTGGGGACCCCTGCTGTCTAAGGTAGCAGTCTCTCCATGTCCGGATAGCTGCAGGCCAGCTCGGCGTTCATATGCAGAGGCTCCCTTTCTCAGCTGGGCGCCTTTCTACTCTCTTCCTGACTCACCTTTTGAAGTGCCCGTCACAGATACATGTCC
>NW_008356808.1:0-209 GCF_000622305.1 Nannospalax galili
TAATTTGTCAGTAGGTTTTTGGAGTAATATGGTTCCCTCTGGTTTTTAAAAGTAGCTAGGCATTATTTCTCACATTGTCTCACCCCTCCATCATGGTTTTCCCATTTAAGGTGCCCCCATTTCCCCCTTTCTCCCTTATTAATACCCTTCTCCTATAGTGTCGAATGCCCCCCAAGCCCACCAGGCTTGGGTCTTCAACAAGAAAAAGA
>NW_008356809.1:0-2730 GCF_000622305.1 Nannospalax galili
AAAATTCCACCCAACAGGTATAGCAAAGCTATTCTTATTCCTTTAAATAGTATAACCCCCCCAACTGTGTATGTGTGTGTGCATGTGTGTGTGTGTGTGTGTGTGTGTGTGTGTGTGTGCACGTGTGTGCCTTCAGGACTGAACCCAGGGCCTTGTACATACTGGGCAAGTTCTCTACCACTGAGCTACACTTCCAGCCCATAATTGTGGTTAAAAAAAAGAAGTTAACATATAAGGCTAGAATAAATAGCTTTAAGATATGTTATAGTGCAAATACATCCTGGGTGTATGACTTGTTTCTTTTTTTGAATATTTTATTTACTATTTTTATTTTATGTATGAGTGTTATGCCTATATATAGGTAAGTGCACCCGTGTCGTGCAATGTCTGCGGAGGACAGAAGAGGCTGTCATATCCCCTGGAACTGGAGTTATGGACAGTTGTTAGCTGGGATTTGAACCCAGGTCTTCTGCAAGAACAGTCAGTGTTTTAACCACTGAGCCATCTCTCCAGGCCGTGACTTGTTTCTTATAGTTTTCTGTTATTTTGTATCTTTTTCATAACATATTTTGAATAACACTTTGTAATGTGAATGTGGTTCATACTGATTTAAGTAATCATGAAAGCTAACTATGAAGAATCTGTCACCTGTAGCCTGCAGCTAGAAGTAGCAGCTTGTACAGGTGACTAAAAGCAGGTGACGGCCTACTCCTCTTCGGAAGCAGTGGAAGCCAAGTGCGTCTTCACGAGATGAGAATTTAACAAATTCAACAAAACCCAAACTGTATGCTGTTGAATTCTCTTCACAGAAAATAAGGAATTTTCACATAATTGTGCTATCTATCACCTTGGCAATTCCATTTCAGCAGAGATTTTTGGTGGGGCCACAGTCTCTATAGAGCATTGGGCACACGAGAACTGGACCTCCCCCAGTGTTACTCAAAGGTATCTGGTGATGTTTGCTCTTTTTCGTATGTTTAATCTGAAATGGAACCATCTTTTCAAGTTTAGCACTCTCAAACCCATTTTCTTTGTTTTACAGTAAAACCCACGACCATGTGTTACTAGAGTTTTTAGGGTCCCCCGGGCTCTGGCAGCCTGCAAAGCTAATCTTTAGGACCTGTCCTCAATATGCCAGTTAAAGAGACAGTAACTGAGAAGCAGAGGGACGAGATCTACCAGATGTACTCACACTGGAAGGAAGAACAGAGCCCAGTGACACCCAGTTTCACCTTTGGGGTAATGACGTGAAGTTTAGGTTTAAGTAGAAAGAGGTAGGCATAACTAAACAGTCCTGCCTGGTGACGACGATTGGCCCACCTTTGTCTCAGCTCTGGTCTGTCCTGTGAAGTAGTTGTAAGTTGTCAGAGCAACTCCCTGAAATTTTTCCCAGGGAAACAGGTTACTCCTGTGGCCGAAGCTAGGCTTTGCATTTTTCTTCTCCCTACGTGATATTCTTGGGGAATTCCAGTTCCTAGAGGACCATTATTTCAGTGGTGTGGTAGCCAGCCTAAGGGTGATGGGGGGGGATCAGGTGGGGTGATGGGTGGTGGCAACTCGAATTGCCCGTCTTTGGAATATCCTTTTTCCTGCCAGGATGGTAACACAGGTCCTTGTGTTTTGACATGAGCAGTAATTAATATAGCCTTCCTTAGATGAGAGGGGAATAATAGTACCTGGGAAACATTTTATTTTCCATTCTTCTGGAGTATCTTCCCTTCTTTCTTCCTTCCTTCTTCCTTCCTTCCTCCTTCCTTCCTTCTTCCTCCTTCCTTCCTCCTTCCTTCCTCCTTCCTTCCTTCCTTCCTTCCTCCCTCCCTTCCTTCCTTCCTCCCTCCCTCCCTCCTTCCTCCTTCCTTCTTTCCTCCCTCCCCCCCTCCCTCCCTCCCTCCCTTCCTCCCCTCCCTCCTCTCCTTTCTTCCTTCTTTCCTCCATTTCTTCCTTCTTTTATATTTTAGACAGAGTCTCCTTGTAGCCCCAGCTGGCCTAGAGATTGTGGTGTAGACCAGGCAGGCCTCAGTTTCACAGAGATCAACCTGTGTCTGTCTGCCTCCTGAGCACTGGGATTAAAGGTGTGTGCCATCACACCTAGATTGGCATATGATTAAAAAAAGAAATTTAAATGCCAGTTAAGTGGTGGGTGTTGTGGCCCATGCCTTATTCCCAGCACTTGGGAGGTAGAATCAGGGGGATCTCTGTGAGATCAAGGTCAGACTGGTCTACATAATGAATTCCAGGCCAGCTGTGGCTATAGGGAGACCCTGTCTCAAAAACAAAACAAAACAACAACAAACAAAATAAGAAAAAAATCTAGTTGAGGTATATGAAATTTTTCCTGGAGTGTTAGAAAAAGAGAATTTTTTTCTTTTTTCAAATGGGCAGTGCCTAGTTGTATCCAAGAGTACACTATGTCAGAAAAAAAAAAAAAAGATATCTTCCCCAGGCGTGGTGGCACACACCTTTAATCTCAGCACTTAAGGCGGGGGAGGGGCAGTGGACCAAGAGTTCAAGGTCATCCTTATCTACATAGTGAGTTAGAGGCCAGCCTGGGCTATATGAGACCCAATCTCAAAAGGGAAAAGAAATACTTCTCTGTCTATGGTGGTGCTTGCTTGTGGTTCCATAATTTATACATCTGAATGATCAAGAGCTCTAAGAGGCTTGCCTGGGCTCCACAAGGAGCACGTCTCAAAAACAAACAAAAACTAGGGAGAGGAAAAACAAAGTATT
>NW_008356810.1:0-274 GCF_000622305.1 Nannospalax galili
CGACTATGTGTATGGCAGAGAGGGCAGGTGACAGGACCTGTGGGAAGTGAGTGCGGCCAAGTCAGCAAAAGATGGCGCCTTGGTTGGCTGCCAAGCCTCGTGGCTCCAACTCTTGGCTGGCTGCCAAGCCTCGTGACCCTCGCTTGTTTACTCCAACTCGCACAAGCGCGATGAGCCTGATCACATGCTGCCTGCCTGATCAGAGATATCATCAAGCATGACGCTGCTACGTGTCCCAATGAGCTGCCACTCTGCCTGCCTGCTGCGTGTGTGT
>NW_008356811.1:0-465 GCF_000622305.1 Nannospalax galili
CATATCTGTGTGTATGTGTGTATATGTGTGCATGTGTGTATGTGTGTATGTTTGTGTATGTGTGTGTATGTGTATGTGTGTATATGTGTGTATGTGTGTATGTGTGTATGTGTGTGTATGTATGTGTATGTGTGTATGTATGTGTGTATGTGTATAGGTATGTGTGCATGTGTGTACATGTGTATGTGTATGTATGTGTGTATGCATGTGTATGTGTGTGTGTATGTGTGTATGTGCATGTGTGTATGTGTGTATATGTGTGTATATTTGCATGTGTGTATGTGTATGTATGTATGTGTGTATGTGTGTGTATGTGTGTGTGTATGTGTGTATCTGTGTGCATGTGTGTATGTATCTATATGTGTGTATATGTACGTATATATGTGTGTATGGGTGTTTGAATATATGCTTGTATGTATGTGTGTGTATGTGTATGTGTGTATATGTGTGTATGTGTGTGTATGA
>NW_008356812.1:0-299 GCF_000622305.1 Nannospalax galili
GTGATGTCACAATGGTATATTTCGAAGTCATATTGTAACATTGTGATGGCACCATGGCGCATTATAATGTCACATGGGGGAATATGAGGGGTCATTGAGAACCGTGTTTGCATATTGAACATGATGATGAGATAATCGATCATGGTAATGACACAATTGCCCATAGTGATGTAACAATGAGCATTGTGATGTTCCATTGTAACATTGTGAATTCCTACTGTAACAATGTTATGGTACACTGGATTTCCTATTGTAACATTGTGATGGCACATTGGAGCCATATAATGTCACATGGGGCA
>NW_008356813.1:0-592 GCF_000622305.1 Nannospalax galili
AAAGGACTAACCAAGTTAATGCCTCTTACCCATGCTATGTACCTAACAAAGATCTATGGAGAAAGCAGTTCATACAAATGGATAAAACCTTTCCACGCTGTGTTAGACCTTGTCTATGATTGATTTAATATACGATGTTAACCTTTGAGTGTTGTACAGATGTGAAACCCATTTGAAAGACCTGAAGAAACAAAGGCCAGCTATAGCTGTGAGATTCTTGGGGGTTTTATGGGTAAGATAAAAACAGTGGCTCCCAAAACTATACAACTGTTAAGAAAAACTACAGTACTGGGGTGGGTTGCCCCCATGAGCTGTTGGTCAGAGAGAGACTCTAGAGGTCCTCAAATTCACCAAGGCTATTGCCACTAATGTGGGTTGTGCACTAGAAAGGTCGGTAAGGCCATGTTGCTGAAGACACTGCATGATGTGAGTGCAGGAGAAGAGATGGAGCTGAGACTAAGCCAAAAACTCCATGTCACTGGATGGATGACGTTCACAGTACCAGAAGGTGCTATGCAGATGGGGAAGAAAGGATCCCCTATGCTTCTACTCACGAATGGACCCTGCATGTTGCACACTATGGACATGCCAA
>NW_008356814.1:0-871 GCF_000622305.1 Nannospalax galili
ATGGAACATTGAGAAGTCATGTTGTAATATTTTGATGGCTCACTGGAGCAAGATAATATCACATGGCTCAATAATGTTGGCACATTGGAGCATTGTGATGTCACAATAGAGCATTGTGAAGTCAAATTGTAACATGGGGATGTCACATTGGAGCAATAGAATGGCACATAGGGCAACAGTGTTTTGATGTCACATTTTGAAGTCAAATTGTTACATTGTGATGGCACATTGGATCAATATAATGTCACATGGTGCGATACTGTTGGCACATTGGAGCATTGAAATATCACAATGGAACGTTGTGAAAATATAATGTAATATTGTGATGCCGAATTGGGGCAATATAATGGCACGTGGGGCGATAGTTTTGGCATATCAGAGCATTGTGATGTCGCATTTGACCATTGTGGTGTCACAAGGGTACATTCAGAAGTCATTTTGTAACATTGCTGGCATATTGGAGCAATATACTAGCACATGGACCTATTGTTTTGGCAGATTAAAGCATTGTGCTGTCACATTGGAGCATTGTAATTGCATATTGGTAAATTTTGCAGTCATATTGTAACACGGTGATGGCACCATGGAGCTTCACATTGGAATATTGTGATATCATATTGTAACATTGTGGTGGCACCATAGGGCATTGAGATGGCACAGGGGGCCTTATTTTTGGCATATAGAATCATTGTGATGTCACATTTGAGCATTGTGAAGTCACAATGGAACATTGTGAAGTCCTATTGTAACATTGTGATGGCACATGGGAGCATTGTGCTGTCACATTTGAGGACTGTGATGTGACATGGGTACAATGTGCAGGCATATTGTACCATTGTGATGACATATTGGAGCAATATAATGCTACTTG
>NW_008356815.1:0-364 GCF_000622305.1 Nannospalax galili
CAAACATTTTAAAATAAACCTTGATGAGACATTCTTAAACTAGTTGACTAACCTATGGCCTCAGAAATTTTAAGATCTTTTTCCCATGCTTGATAAATCATAACAAATCTACATAGGCCTCCATCATTTGCTTAGGCTTTTTCATTTTTAACAAAATACCTCCATTCCTGTATCATTCTAACATCTTTTATCTTACCATTCTCTTTTTTAATAACCATGAGACATAACATTAACAAATAAACTTTACATCTGTTGTGAGAATTTTTTTTCTGGGGCTACTAGGCAATGTTTTTCCCCTTTTTGGTTGTAGTAGCAAACCAATGTTTGATTACATTAAAGTTTTTCTGGGGAACCAATAAATTTA
>NW_008356816.1:0-543 GCF_000622305.1 Nannospalax galili
TCTTTATTCAAATTCTGAAACACTCTATAAAGACAAAAGATGTAAAAGTAGAGGAAAACAGGTTTCAGAATTTTTAGGGTTTGAACAAGAAATCAGTCCTTGGTTTCCTGATCAAGGAACTTTAGATTTAGATATTGGAAGAAGGTCGGAGAAGAAATAAAAATCTGTTACACAGCTCATGGTCCTGAAAATATGCCTATACAAACATTCTCCTTCTGAAATATGATTAAACATTGACTTCCACGGAGACCAAAGTACTTCATACAGACGCTTCAGAAAGCACATCTCTCTTGATAGAGTAGGGACTCTACGACAAAAGAATTCTGTTACTAATTCTTCCTTTGTCAATGTAGTTGACAATATGTCTGATGGAGATCATACTGATGATGAATTATCCCCCTGAAGATCGGATTGATTTAGGTGAGGAGGCTTCTAAACATCATAATGAACATTGGCCTCCTATTGAAGGAAGACCACCACCTATGGCTCCCACTTATAAAAATAACAAAAAGGGGTTTAGAACAGTGTGATTTTCAGGGGCTA
>NW_008356817.1:0-483 GCF_000622305.1 Nannospalax galili
CTATTACATAATTTTATCAATAAATATTTTCATAAATCTCTCTAAAAGAAAAGGATTCTTGTAAAGCATAACCACAATACCACAGGACTGAAAAATTCAAATATGAATGTTCATTTATATTTAAGTTATATTTGAGTATTGTTGCCCAATATTCCAGCCCATCTAATTCTGGAATCGTTGCTTGGTCTTAGCTAGTGTTGTTAGATAGAAGACACTCAGTTAAATTGGGAGGATAAATACACTAAAAATTATTGTTTATTTGAAGTTCAAACTTAACTGTTTTTGTTTTGCCTTTTTATTTGTTGAATGTAGACTCTCATGTCAGTTTTTCATCATCTGAATGCCACATATGATAACTGTGTTTCAATAACATGTGCATAACCACAAAGGAGAAACAAAGAATTTAACATTCTTGTCATTTAATGATATTAGACAACAAATAAGATCTATACTTGAAGGATTTTTGTTTGTTTGCATGTCTGT
>NW_008356818.1:0-1474 GCF_000622305.1 Nannospalax galili
AACCACCAAAGTTAAACCAAGAATAGATCAACAGTTTAAACAGACCCATAATATATAAGGAAATCGAAATGGTAATACAAAGCCCCCTGACTAAAAAAAAGCCCAGGCCCAGATGGATTTACAGCAGAATTCTACCAGACATTTAAAAATGACCTCCAACAAATACTACTTATTATTCAAAATGATAGAAACAGAGGGAGAACTCCCAGATTTGTTCCATGAAGCCAGCATCACTCTAATACCCAAACCAGGTAAAGACACAACCAAAAAAAGAGAACTATAAACCCGTATCATTAATGAACATAGATTCTCAACAAGATACTTGCAAACCGCATACAGACACACATTGAAAAGATCATCCACCGTGATCAAGTTGGCTTTATCCCAGAGATGCATGGATGGTTTGATATACGTAAGTCAATAAATGCCATAAATCATATAAATGGGCTCAACGACAAGAACCACATGGTCATCTCAATAGATGAAGAGAAGGCCTTTGACAAAATTCAACATGCTTTTATGTTTAAAGTCTTAGAGGGAAGTGGACTGGAGGGAACATACCTCAACATAACTAAAGCTACATACAACAAACCCACAGCCAACATCATTTTAAATGGAAAAAACTCGAAGCATTCCCATTAAATCAGGAACCAGACAAAGATGTCCACTACCTCCACTCCTTTTCAATACAGTGCTTGAATCTCTTGCTAGAGCAATAAGACAAGAGAAGGAAATTAAAGGAGTACTAATTGGAAAAGAAGAGATTAAATTTTCCCTTTTTGCAGGCGATATGATACTATAAGAGATCTGAAAAGTTCCACCAGAAAATTCCTAGAACTGATCAATATTTTCAGTACAGTGGCAGGTTATAAAATCAGTCTACAAGAATCAGTAGACTTTCTATATACCAATAACAAGTAATTGGAGAAAGCGTCCGGGGAGATGCTCCCATTCACAATAGCTGCAAAAAGAAAAAAAAAAAAAAATCTTGGAATAAACCTGACCAAAGACATCAAAATCTCTGCAATGAAAATTTTAAATCTTTTTAGAAAGAGATTTGGGAAGACACCAGGAGATGGAAGGCCCTCCCATGCTCATGGATTGGAAGAATTAATATTGTGAAAATGACCATCTTACCAAAACCTACCAAAAGCAATATATAGATTCAATGCAATCCCTATCAAAATCCCTATGACATACTTAACAGAATTAGAAAAAAAAATCCTTAAATTCATATGGAAGCACAAAAGACCCTGGATAGCCAAAGCAACCCTGAGCACAAAGAGCAACGCTGGGGGGATTACTATACCAGATCTCAAAGAATACTAGAGAGCTATAGTCATAACAACAGCAAGGTCTCTCACAAAAATAGACACAGAGATCAATGGAACATCATTAAAGATCCACACTCAATTCAATTTCGCTCAATTTCAGCCACCTGATATTTGACAAAGGTGCCAAGAACACACAATGG
>NW_008356819.1:0-289 GCF_000622305.1 Nannospalax galili
AATTTCTTAGAGAAGTTTGAATATCCATTTGAAAAATATACAGATGAAGATCAGAGCTTTAGTCTAAGTAGACATGGAGAAAACAGTCAGTCGAAGGGAGAAATGGAGAGAAAGGAAAGAAAGAAGAAAAGGGGAGGAAAAGCAGGTGTGATAACACATGCGTGGTGCTTGTGTGAGGGAGTGGGAAGCAGAAGCAGGTGGATCCCGGGGGTTCATCGGCCAGCTAGACCGGCTTACCTGGCAAGTTCTCGGTCCGTGAGAAAACTTGTCTCAAAAAAAACAAGGTGGA
>NW_008356820.1:0-12478 GCF_000622305.1 Nannospalax galili
CAGCCAGGGCTCCATCTTTGGCTGGCTCGGCTGTGCTCGCTTCCCACACCTACCATCTTCTCGTACTATTGATATGGGTACCACTGTGCCTTATTCTACTTATTCCATAATTTTTAAAAGTTACATTATGAAGCCTAATTATTTTGGAAGCATCTGAAACTACCTTCATCCACAAAGGAAATGCTCTTGGGATTTACACAGTAGAGGTAGAAACAGAGTTATCACCTCTGTTGTCAAGGTTGATTTTTAGAAGTCAAATACTGTTTTAAAATAACTGAAAGAGCTACATGGTGAGTAGACTTGGTATGAAAAAATGGAACAGGACTCTCATGTGATGCATGATGCCTTTTAAAACTTTGATTGTTAACTGAAAATCTAATTTGTTTTCTAAATTATAGTTGGTTATTTCTTTAAATTTATGAAAACATTATGAAAATTTAGTGGCAATTTTAAAGACAACATAGCATCTTTTAAATGGGGAAAATAAAGCACTCCTTAAAGTAAAGTACTTCAAGAGCTGGTTACTAAGAAAGTACTTTGTCTATCTGGCCACCACATGGGACCATATTTTCAAGAATAAGAATAAAGTAGCTATTTTTCTTACCTAAAGCCACATGGTAGCTCTCAGATAAGTATTTTTGCTAGGTTGTGTGTTGTTTAAAGGAAAAACAAAATCATAATTACATGTGTGATAAAATTTAGATAAGAAATACCTGGAAAGTTTAATATCCTGATTTGTTATACAAAAACACAGTTTTCAATAAATGATGTGGCATACATCCAAATTCGTCTTTGGAATTATGAGTTGATATAAAAGTAATAATATTATCACATTTCTTTTTTTAATTTTTATAAAAACTTTATTGAGAATTTCATAGATGCGTATAAGGTGTTTTGATCAAATCCATGCCCACTCCCTCCCCTCCAACACATCCCCTTTCCTCTCTCCCTTCCCATCTCCCTGCTCCTCTCTCTTCCCCCTCCTCCTCTCCTTTTCCCTCCCCCTTCTACAAGTATGTTGCTAACAGGCCCAAGCACATTTTGACTTTTAGGCCAAGAAAGTGGCTACATTGCTTTGGGGTCTTTTTACCCTAACTGCCTAGCCAATTTCTACCTCCTATTGTTATCACACCATCCTCTGAAGGGGTTACCCAAATTGCCAATAGGGAATAGTGATGCAGGCCGCTCTGGCTTCTTCCATGCTGAACAGGGATGCAGGGCGAGACAATTGGAGTACCCCTTCAGTGGATCTATCTAAAAGACTCCCAAGTTGCATAACTCCTGTCTCTAAGGGGAGAGTAAAGTGTTTGAATTATGAATAGGAGATGTGAAGGAGAAGTAAAGGCAAGAGTAATTAGCATTACAAGTTCCAGACAGGGATCCAGAAAAAAGTCAAACAGGGCAATTTTCAAATTGGAGGGGGTGCGCATGCTGTGATACATATGTGTAGGTCAGAGGACAGTTTTCTAGAATGGGACTCAGGTCATCAAACTTGGCAGCAGATACCTTAACCTTCTGAACCATCTCACCAGCCATTAAGGCACTTAAAAATGCATGTTATTAAACATTTAAATTCTAGTATCTGGTGATATCTGATGTATTGAAACTTCTTTCTGATCTGGCAGTCCTACTCACAGGAATCAAAATCAGGATATTAAAGAATCCTCTGCACTCCCAGGTCTGCTTCAGCACTGATGACAACAGTCAGGAGATGACCACCAGCAGAGAAGAGGCTAAAGAAAATGTGATGCAGGATAGACAGATGATGGGTAGGAGCAGATAGACAGATGATAGAGGTGATATATATCAGATAAATGAAGAAGAAGAAGAAGAAGAAGAAGAAGAAGAAGAAGAAGAAGAAGAAGAAGAAGAAGATAGGTGATAGATACTAAATAGGTAGGTAGATAAATGATGGATGATAGATAGATAGATAGATGATAGATAGATAGATAGATAGATAGATAGATAGATAGATAGATGATAGATGACAGACAGATAGACAATAGATAGATGACTGATAAATCAGTAAAGATAATATATAATACATGATTGGTAGATGATAGACATAAGATAGATAAATGATTAAAAATACATTATAGATAGATTATAGATACATGATTGATAACTATATTGATAGCTAAATGAGACAGAAACAAAAATAGATGACAGATGATTAATAGATGATAGATTATAAACAGATGATTGATGATTGACATAGATAGATAGATAGATGATAGATAGATAGATAGATAGATAGATAGATAGAGATAGATAGATAGATAGATAGATGATTGAAAGATGATCAAGTACAAATCACTTTGGCAAGATGAAGGGATGAAGGGTTTGTGACAATATCTCTGTTTTCATGGGGTTTTTGTCTATTTTTAAAGCTTATTTTTACCAGGTGTGGTGGCGCACACCTTTAACCCCAGCACTTGGGAGGCAGAGGCAGGCAGATCTTTGTGAGTTCAAAGCCAGCCTGGTCTACACAGTGAGTTCAGGTCAGGTGGGACTACAAGGAGACTCTGTCTCAAAAAGAAAAAAAAAAGTTTATTTTTTAGAGGCTGGAGAGATGGCTCAGCAGTTGAGAGCACTGGCCACTCTTGCAGAGGACCTGGGTTCAGTTCCTAGCACCCACATGGCAGCTAACCACTGTCCAATTCCAGTTTCAGGGAAATCTGACACCCTCTTCTGATCTCCACGGGCATTGTAGGACATGGTGCACTTATTCACATGCAGGTAGTACACTCATACACATAAAAAAATCAATAAATAAAAATTTTTAAAGATTTATTTTTTAATAAACACTTTTTTGAGAGTACTGCATTTACATCATCTCTACCCCTCTCTCTCTCCTCTACAACTCTTTCCTCAACTGATCCCCCCTCTCAATTTTATGGCCTCTCTCACTCTGAAGTTCAGGCTGTCCTGGAACTCACTATATATATCTTAGAATGGCCTCAAATTCAGAGCGATCCTCCTGCCTCAGCATCCCTTGTCACGTGCATTAGACCTGAGTCAATAAGTCTGATTTTTGTTTCTAAAGATTTGATACACAACAACACAGCTGTAGTTGACAGTGCTGGTGTTCAGATTTTCTCAGAGGGAAGTTCTTAAATGCCCAAGATAGCAGAGAAAGATAGGGAAAACTGGGGGGACATGAGAATGAACAAAGGAGCGATTCACTCGGGATCTAGTTGAAGCAAAGAACAACAATACCATCAACAACTGTGCAAGGCATTTCTCTTTTCCCAGCTGTAAGCCTGCAATTTTCTAAGAACTCTCAGCAGTCACCCCATCTACAGGGAAAGGGTCCGTGCAGCTTTCGTGGTTCCTTGGTTTTACCTTATCCAGTTGGAATTCTGTCTAAGGTATCTTCAGAGCCACCTCAGATATATCTCTTATCAAGAGAGATTCAAGGGGGAATAAACATTTCTTAGCAAACTTCTGAGGTGCAGTTTAAGAGACACTGAAATGGTGTAGGTGGTTAACGTGAAGACAGTCGCTTCTCTTGGAGGAGTTGGACGTGCACGGTGCATCTTGCTTTCCTTGCTCTCACGTGGGAAGCACAAGACGATGGCTGGTGTATCTGCCTTCTTTCTGAGCACTTCTCATCCTCTTCACCATCATGCTGAAGTCTATGTTAAACTGTCTATAATAAAATTATCAGATCTGCCATCAACCCTGTTTTGACCCGAGCTGAAATCTCTGAAGTTCTAGGGGAACTCCTCAGACTGCTGCGGACAGACACTCCCAGCATAAACTAGAACAACAGCAAAATCAGAAATATGTAAAAGAACTTTTAGCTATACAGTTTATTATGTGCATTAATCAGCTTGAGTTGGTGATCATTTTGTAACATGTATGCATATCAAATCATCAAAGTATGCAAACACTGTACGCATAATTTAAACTTCTTAATTATGTCTCAGTAGAACAGGACTTTTTCTTTTAATGAACCACTTTTAACACCTAGGTTACTATCAAATAAAGTGGCTAAAGGACAACCTCACTACCTGTTTGTGTTCATAATGTATTTATGTATATATATGTATTTTTATGTGTATGAATGTATTGCCTGCATGTGTATAAGTGCCCCGTGTCGTGCAATGCTCCAGGAGGTCAGAAGAGGGCCTCGAATTCCCCTGGAACTGAAGTTACTGATTTGTTAAACACTGTGTGGGAGCTGGGAATGGAACCCAGGTCCTCTGCCAGAGCAGCCAGTGCTCTTAACCGCTGAGCCATCTCTCCAGCCCCTTATAATGTATTTTTTAAACATTTATAGTGAGAGGACTGGAATAATGACTCAGCAGTCAAGAACACTGGCTGCTCTTGCAGAGGACTCTGGTTCAGTTCCCAGCACCCATGTTGCAAATGACAATTGTCTGTAACTCCTGTTCCAGGGAATCTGATGGCTTCTTCTGAACTCCATAACATTGCATGACACACGTGTGCTTACATACATGCAGGCAAAACGCTGACGATATAAATTACTATATATATATATTTTTTTTTTTAAGTTTATCCTTAGGGGGCTGGAAAGATGGCTCAGCAGTTTAAAGCTGTGGCTGCTCTTCCAGAGGATCCAGCTTCTATTCCCAGCACCCACATTGTGATTAACAACTGCCTGTAACTCCAGTTCCAGGAGATCAGACAACCTCTTCTGGCCACTGTGGGCTTTGCACAATATGGGTGTACTTACATACATGCAGGCAAGACACTCACACATTAAATTAAAATAAATTTTTTAAAACTGTTTTAAAAGTTTATACTTAGGATACAACCCAGTGGTAAAGTGTTTGCCTAGCATGCTCAAAGTCCTGGGTTCAATCCCTAGCACTGCAGATTAATTAAGTAAGCAAAATAAATTTATATATTTTAAGTGTTTCTGGATTAGTTTTCTACTTAGGCAGATGATGTTTAATTACCAATGATGTTTCCAAGATATTTTGGACTGAGGCCACAGTGCCTGAGACTCTAATTGCTATTCCTACCTTATTTCTAACAGACACAAAGCTCTGAGTCCCACTAGGGGCACACATGGCATCTGAATTCCTTGCTGGCTCCCACCAGAGCTACTAACTGACTGAAAGTGCATGAAAATGGCCTGACACCAGCCTAGCTCCAGAGAACAGAGCAGAATCTTCTACACATGTATTTGTCCCCTGGGAAAGGACAGCATCTTTCAGAAAAATAATTATAAATTAATAAAAATAATTTTAATATACTATGTACAATCTATCTCTTGACTGAAAAATAATATAGACCTATTAAGCTAATCCGAAGGATGTACTCGAAATTAAAGATAAAAATAAACATTCTACTGAATCGCATGGGTGAGACAAACACCACGCTGGGATGCAGATTCATTTTGTTAGATTCACATACACCATGTAATAAAAGATTTATTTGTGTAATTTAGTCCCCGCCTAGACTTCATACAAAATACTTAATGATAGGATTTTGGTGGCCTTTGAACTTCAGTTAGTACAAGGAACAGTATATGTTAGCTTGAATAATGTATTAGCTAAATTCAAAAATACTCTTCTTAAGATGTTATTTAAACTTGGTTTTGTTTGAAAGTTGTTGGCCAGGATTTTTTATGTCTGTGTCCATATTTCATAGCCCTGACTATAGAAACTATTTTATGTGTAAATACGAGCCATAATGCACAGCTTAGTGGATAAAACTATCATTGCTCAGACTAAGATATTGTAATGAATACTGGTGATAGTACACCTGGCTAGGAATATAGCTCAGTCAGCACAGTACTTACCTAACATGCACAAAGCCTTAAGTTCAACCCTAGCACTCCATCAAAAGTGTGGTTTCTATGCCTGAAACACAGCACTCAAGAGGCGGAGGAGGAAGATCAGGAGTTCAAGATCATCTTCAGCTACATAGAGAATTCAAAACTAGCCTGGAATATATGAGATCTTGTCTTGAAAATAAAATACAAAAGAATATTTATACAGTGCAATTCTAGTAGATCAAGATAAGGATATCGAAAAAGAGCCAGAATTGTGAAAAAGAAAATGATACAGTGTATACCTTCTGCTTAGCGGCAGAGTTTCACCTGGGGTTTCTGCAGTGCTTTGTGATAATAATCGCTTCCATGCACCTGTTAAGGGTCTACCACATTTTATCAAGTTGGGGGGTGCGTATTTACTAGGGTTTCAGGAAAGCGAAGGTACAGACTTTTGTTCCCTGTGTGTTTCCCTATTTAGTAGTGTTTAATAATGGAGCTTAAATCATATTTTCTTAAAAGTAATCAGAGGGCTGGAGGGACTCTTCAGCAGTTACGCGTGCTCACTCCTCTTCCAGAGGACCCGAGTTCAGTTCCCAGCATCCACATCAAGTGGCTCATAACTGGTTATAACTCCAGGTCTAAGGGAGTCAAGACTGAGCAAAGGCATTCTTCCATT
The DNA here is from genome assembly GCF_000622305.1 of Nannospalax galili. NCBI lineage: Eukaryota > Metazoa > Chordata > Mammalia > Rodentia > Spalacidae > Nannospalax > Nannospalax galili. Next base: position 6,426 of record NW_008356820.1, read on the forward strand.
TTCTTTGGATCAACCGCATGCCCCACACTGAACTTCAGTGGTACAGGAAGAGCAGTGGAGAGGAGACTGTTGTCTGCACAATGCCCAAGTCTGTTCTGGGCTCAACAAGCACCTGTTGAGGGAACAGGTTAAGTAGTGGGTGCTGCTGCTGCTGAATTGATTCCTATATTCAAAATACTTATTAAGTACTTAATATACAACAGCCTTCTAGGCATCAGGGAAAAAACTGGACAGCATAGTTACACATCTGAATAGAAGAAAATCACTACCAGTTCTATCTAAATAAATACGTATGATCTTCTCTCATGATTCCATAATGAGACAGGCAAGCAAACAAAACTAAACCCACGAATATGGTAGGAGGCTTTATTATCACTGACATTTCTTTAAAGCACAGACTTTACTACATGGCTCACTGAAACAATGTAGAGGCAGCCCTTGATGCCTGGAAAATACTCCCCTACAGAATAAAAGAACCATGGGAACGGCCTCCTTCTGTTCATTGTTGCCATGCCTCTACATGTGGAACATAGCTTGGGTAAATAAATATTCGTGACTGATTAACCTGCCTCCCTGGTTAACAATGTCTGATAAATTAAATGCCCACAGTAATGTAAGAAATGTTGCATCATTAATAAAACTTGCTGAGATGCAGAGGTGTCAGAAAAGGAATGCCTCTAGACTCCCTGCCCTGCTCTTTGTGTGGATGGACAAGGACAGACTGAGAAAATGAGCCTCTAAGAAATCTGTTTTGCTGCCCTCTGACTGCAAGAACATCACAAACACTGATCCCCTCGCAAGGGCTTAACGAAGCGCATAATGCAATTCCCATCACAGATGAATTGCAACACAGCAGCACAGATGGTGCCATACCACTAAGCCCCACTCCTGCCCTCATTCCAGGAGCCAAAGTCAGCCATGCCACACCCAGCGTCACAGGGTAGAAAGTGCACTTAATTAGGGGAGAGACAAACTGTTTACAGGGAGCATCATTATCCTCATGGTAATAATCACTACTATCACTGCTCCTGATCACTATTGTTAGTGAAAGCATCCCTTCATCCATCTGAACAGTCTTCACTGTCTGCCTCCATCCCAGCTCTTGCTTCCCAATACAGGGCACTAAATCATTAGCAATCACAAGGGATATAAAGATGAGGTTTTATGTCTTTTGTCTAACATATCATGTAGCCATCCTACAGATAATCCCCCAGGATATAAGTGTTATTAGGGTGAGCATGCATTAAAATTTCCAAAAGAAATATATTAAATGTACTCGTGTGTATTTTTACTACTAAGCACCCCTCTATAAACATATGTACACATTCAATACATGTATCCATTACCATCACTATACATGTATAATGTGATAGCCTTAGAGTGCAAATATGTGTATATATACATGTGTGCCTGTGCATATGTATATATTAAAAATGCTTTCAGGATTTGTGAGTGACAAAGTTGGTGCTAGTGCTGGTGCTGGCTTTGCTTGCCTGACCATCTAAGATGATTTAGAACAGCTGTTAGAAACCAGAAGAAAACCCGTGGTGGTGTGCTGGTGGTGATGGGGGTGGGCGTGGCTGTACCTGCATCACTTCTTACATCTACTTTGTAGACAATATCTCACTGATATTTCCTGCTGATTTATTTTAGCCAGGAACATCTGTGTGACCACTGGAAGTATCTGTTGGATGCTGGTGGTGAATCTGGGGAAAGGATGGGTGGTGATAGACGAGGCAGATGGGAATTTGAGGGAGATGAGAACACACTGCATACACATGAGAAATTGTCAAATGACAAAATCCTCACAAAAGAACTAAGAAAAAGCACCTGTGTAGAATAAGATGTGAAATGAATGTATGCAACTAAAGGCAATGCAAGTATGACTAGTGACTAGAGAATATTGATACAATGTTTCATTTGACGCTTCTGTGATCTTAACATTTAAAGCCATTTGTTGCCAAAGATATTTAGCTATGTCCACATAACTGTAGAAATAGCAAAGCAGGAGTAGAGCAAATCACGGAAAACTGGCTTATTAAAAATATTTCCACCAAATTTGAAATCAGACTGAAGACCAGACAGATGAAAATAAACAGAAGGACAGTGTTCCACATCGTAAGCCAACATGGAAATGCAAACTGAAGCAATGCCTCTGTTAGAATAGCCAAAGTCCAGGACACTGGCAACACCGGAGGAGGGCAAGGGGAGAGGCCAGCGGGAACTCCTGCTTGTTATTTGTGGGCTGTAAAATGATATGATGAATTTGGAAAATAGCTTGATCTTAAATATACTTTTACCATATAATTTTGTTACTTGGTACTTTCCTAAAGGAGCTGAAAACTGGCACATAAACAAAAGCCTGCATACAAATACTTATGTCAACTTTATTTATAATTGGTAATATTTGGAAGCAATTAGATGTCCTTCAGTGAATGAATGGATAAACAGTGATATTTTCAGATACTTGAATTTTAATTCTGAAAAGAAATGAGCTATCAAACCCTGAATAGTATTTGGAAGAACCTTAGAATCTTACTATTAAGGGAAAGGAACCAGTCGGTAAAGGTTACGGACTGTATGATTTAATTAAATAGCGTTCTGGGTAAGGGAAAACAATAACACTAAGAAGGTCAGTGGTTGTCAAGAGTTTAGGACTCAGGGAAGGATGAAGAATTAGAGCAGGAAACATGTACAGGGCAATGCATCTGCCGTGTTTGATTCTATATGAGTGGATATACATCATAAATTTGCATTAAGTTGCAGAGTGTACAACATCAAGGATAAACTCCATTGCAAAACATGGGTGTTGGGTGGTTATATTGCGTCAGTGCAGTGTCATCTGTTCTAACAAATGCACCCCTCTGGTGTGGTATATTGATAAGGTGGGAGGTTTTTCTGTGTCTATCAACATTTTTGCACTAATTTGCCTCTGACATGGGAGAGTTTATGAGACAAGGACAGATTGAGAAAATAGACCCCCAAGAAGGAGTGCCTTCAACTAATCTTTTCTGTGAACCTCAAATTGTTCTAAAATCAAAGTCCTTGACAAGTAAAGTCTTAGGATTGGGGAGAAAGCTCAGGCAGCAAGCATGAGAATCCGAGTCTGATCCCCAGGGCCTGAATTAAACAAACAGAAAGTCAGTCATGGTGGCCTGCATTGGACAGGACCTAAGGAAGATAGCTGAGGATGTCCTCTGACCTCCACGTTAACACCACACACACACACACACACACACACACACACACACACACACACTTTTTACCTTTGTAAATGATCAGTGTTACCAACTCTCTCAGATTTGCAGTAACTTCTTGCATTAGCTTTCATATGACTTTTTTTTCTCAGTTTAAATTTTCCAAATTTCCTTATCTTCAGGGAAAAACTTTAACTGTCAAGATAACTCAGGACCTACAGATGAAAATTATGCAAGATCAAATTATAGACTCAGAACGTCCATTCTCATAACTTTCACAGTGCTCTACGTGGACTTGACATTTTTACAAGTAAAATGCAATATATTCATTCTTTGTTCTTTGAAGTCCAGTAGATAGTGCTTACATTTCTTACTGAAACTTTTCAAAATAGTGCAAAATGGATGATAGGCACAAGAAAATCAAGTCATAAAAATACTATCTATCAGCAGTTTTGTTAAAAAGCCATCATTAAGGAAGAAAAAAATATAATCACAGAAATGAGGTCACCATTTAATTGATATAAATTGCAGCCACCTGCTTATCCCTTTTCTGGGAGAAAGGATTTCATGTGTGAGATACAGTAGCTTCTTTGGGAGAAAGAGATGCTGCAGTGAAAATACATCATTTCAGCATTGATTCAAGTATCCCAAGTCTGCCATGCTCAGTCCATGCGGCCAGCAGACATGTGTGCCTGGCTCAGGGGACAGAACAATACCGAAAGTTCATTTCAATGACTTCACATCCCCAGATTTCAAGGGTCTGAAAGCCCACAACTCATAACACTCATATAGAGAAGCACATCAGGTTGCCTGTGAAACGGGGACAGTATAATGGGGACAGCAAGATCGCTCAGCAGGTAAACGTGCTTGCCACTCAAGAAGTCTGACAAGCTAAGCTCAATCCTCGGGGCCTCCATGGTAGAAAGAGAATTGACTCCCACAAGTTTTCCCTGACCTCCACATAAGCACTGTGGCTCAAGTACTGCCCACTCAATGAATAAAAGTATAAAATACTACCTGTGTAATGGCTTATAAAGCCAAGCTAGAGCCACAATACACTGCTGTTAAGTTCTGAGTTTTACATCCAAGTAAGTTTTCCATCATGTCATGAAGACAGTGCACAGCACCACAAGCCATTGTGCAAATATGCATCTGCATTAAACCATTTGGATTGCTGGAGGAACAAAATGACACAACAGGGTAAATTAAAAATAACAGAATTTTATTTCTCTTAGATTTTCACACTGAGGAGTTCAGGATCCAGAGGCTGGTAGGTTCAAGATCTGGTGAGGGCTCATTTTCTGGTTCATAGATGGCACATTCTCACTGGGCCCTTACAAGGTGTAAGGGTTGAGCAAACTCCCTGCAGCTTAGGAGCCTCTGTTATAATGTCTCCAGTCTCATTCATGAATTTCCCATATTTGGCTTAATCACGTTCCAAAGGCCCTACCTGTTAAGCATCATTACCCTGGAAGTCAGTATTTCTATAGATGAACATTGGAGAATGCAAATATTCATACTCTAGCATTAGCCATCATAGAAACTCACAGAACCAAATTAGAGAAATGCTAACTGCTTTAGAAGAGAAACTTAAAGGAGAAATTACTGGAGTTGGAGAGTTTGTTCAGGGATTAAGAGCACTGGCTGCTCTTGCAGAGGGCCCGGGTTTGATCGCCAGAACCCACATGATGGCTAACAACTATACCTAACTCCAGGTCTAGGGGATCCAATGCCCTCTTCTGACATCCTTGGGCATTGCATGACATAGGTACACTTACATACATGAAGGTAATATACTTATACACATAAAATAAAAATAATAAATTATTTTAGAAAGAGAAATTACCATGTGACATTTTACCTAAAATTGAAAATTCTTACATATACAGCATTATTTAGAAATTATATTTGAGTTAATGTATATTAAGAAATTGACAATGAGTTTAAAGTAGCCATAAATAACCATTTACTTATCTGCTTACCACTGCATGTGTAAATTCACCAGGAAGGGATGTTTTTCCTTTGGGGTGTAAGATTTATATTATTTTAATCTTTGTTCATCACTTCTAATCTGTATTTATTTCCAATTTTCACTTTTAGGAACTTATGTTGAATATAATTTAAATGTTTGAAATTGAAAATTAATAACATGTATTCAAAAGGAGAAAGGGTTAATTAATTTGGAATGAAGGAAGTATGAGCTTAACAAATAGGAATGGTAGACAATTCTATTGTCTCCCTCTGTCTCCCTCCGTGTCTCTCTGTGTATTTCTCTATTTCTATTTCTCTCTCTAATCTGGTTGAAATTATTGTTTTCTTTGTTACAGTCAGTTCCCACAATTTATATTCACTCTGACTAGGCTCATAACTCACTAGAATTTAAAGTTCATCCATCATCTAGCTTTGCCTAAAATATAGAAGGATGGAAAGAGCAGAGAGACCATGTGTCCTCAGGAGATGAAGAAAGACACTCAACGCCCAACTATGCCACTTTGGCAAAAAGGTTATTTTGAGCTAAAAATAACTGAGAAGAAGCAAACACTAGAAGAAGTTCCTCTGCTCTTACCCTTCACTCTTCCTGCCTAAAAACAAGGCTATATTTTCTTTTGTAAAGCTGATGTAGCTCTTCATGTTGAGGTGGGACCCTGTGAAAGACTAGCTCCTTGATAGGTTATCTAATCCCAAGTGGGCAGTCCTAAGCACATGTACACATGAGCACCACTAAATGGACTTTAAATAGATAATAGATAGATAGAAAGATGATAGATAGATAGATAGATGATAGATAGATAGATGATAGATAGACTATAGATAGATAGATAGATAGATAGATAGATAGATAGATAGATAGATAAT
>NW_008356820.1:12650-24714 GCF_000622305.1 Nannospalax galili
GGATAGATATATAGATAGATGATAGATAGATGATAGATAGATAGATAGATGATAGATAGATAGATAGATAGATAGATAGATGATAGATAGATGATAGATAGATAGATAGATGATAGATAGATAGATATGTGTGTGTATATATGCAAATGTATGTATATATATATAACAATATAATCAAAGTAAAAGACAAAAGCTTGTGAGGGGGCATGGGAGGAGTTGAACGGGGATTGGGAGGGGTAGGAATGATGCAAATACAATACTTATATATAAAAATAATAAATTGACTAATGCATAAAAGGATGTTAAAGGCATTTTTTTAAAAAAGATACACCAGGCATGGTGATGTGACACACACCTTTAATCCCAGTCCAGACAGAAGCAGGCAGATCCCTGCCAGATAGAGGCCAGGGACTAGGGAGACCCTTACAATAAAAAAAAAATGATGATGATGTAACTACTGCAAAAAGTTGTTCCTCTCCTGTTCACTAGAGAGAAGAGAATGACTGTTCTGAATGACTAAGCCTTAATAAACCACCATGTCCACCGGTATCGGTCACCTTCTCTGCTTCTTGCTGTCCCCAAGAGTCCAACCCCATTCCTTCCAAAGTTCCTTCATGATTTATTATTTATTGCTGCTGTGGTCTATAAGTGCTGGGCCTTTGCTGCCCTTTTGTACCTTCACCATTTCCTCTGAAGACCTGTGGGCATGAGCATAGAACATATTCACATCAGTATGGAAATATACCCTTTTGGTATTAATCTATTTGCTCCTCCTAATTCATATTGAATTGACCAATTCAATAATGGACCACAAGAAGGTAAAGGAAAAGTCATTCTTTTTGTTTTCCCTCCTTACACTTGGGAGCCAGCCTTCAGAAAAGACATGCAAACTAAAAATCACACATTTCTTCCCTAACCCATCAGAAAGCTGAGATTGCTGCACAGTTAAGTTCTTTCATATACATTCAAGACAGTTCTTCAGTTGGGAGGAATTGAGTCATGTGACCATTTTCAACTCTGGCAGAGCATGAGAGGAAATAATGACTACCCCAGAATGGGGAAAATGATGACATTTTAACAAATTGCTAGGAGCTGGGAGTTAGCAGATGTAAGGTTGTACAACCTCCAGCTGCCTTGGAATAAGGAGAATCAGCATGTATTCACAGAATCACTTCCATCGTTTCCCTGGATCCTCCTTCATACTCATAAGAATGATGAGAGATCGGAGTCAAGCTGGAGAACGCCTCCTTTGTTCATGCAAGAGGGTGACAATTGATGCTACAAGGAAGGCGCTGGGTCGGTCCTGGTTCTGTCCAACTTCTCATTAGAGAAGACTGAACTCATAAGAATCAAATGCCTTCCACCTTGAGAAAAAGGCAGTGGACTCTGTCACTCCTGGCCAAAGACTGCTTGTTAGTTCGAAAAGTTAGTCACTCTGATAGAGGCAGGATGATCATAGTCTGCTGTCTAAGGATTTCCTCTAGCATCATCACAAGTGTTGTATTCAAGGAGGAAGGAAGAACTTCTCCACCAAATCCACAGATCAAAACCAGATGTGGATCCTGGGCAAAGAGGCAGGAAACCTATGTCCCACCATTATCTAGCTTCTTCTGTCCCCAAAGACTGAGGTTGGACCAGAACAACAGCAAGCTCAGCACCCTCCATCTAAGCACGCACATCCTGCCACTAGAAGCAATCTTGATGCTACAAACAGCAGCAAAGCTAGAGCTTCATCACAAAGACCTCAAACCTTAGGATGTCATAAGCATCAGGTATTACTGATACATGAAGCTATGACTTACCAAAGGTAACCATGGCAGCAATCCAACCCAAATTCAGCTCAACTTCTCCCTAGTGTGACCCATATCCTATAGGATCACCCCAAGGAAGCATTCAGATTCACACGAAGATTTACATGTGATTTAGCTCAGTCTCTTTACAGTCACATTTTTTGGACAGATTTCAAGAACAAATTGGAAAACTTGAATTTTTCTTAAGTCAAGGGGCTGCAGAGATGGCTCAGCAGTTAACAGCACTTGCTTCTCTTGCAGAGAAGCCAGGTTAGGTTCCAAGACCCATATCAGGCAGTTCACAGCTGTGAGTCATTCAAGGGATCTGATGCTCTCTTCTGGTCTCTAGGAACACTGCACACACGGTGCACTTAAATACATGCAGGGAAACAAAACATTCATACACATAAAATAATAAATAATCTTTTAAAAAGTCAAGAAGAGACAACTTTGTCCAGAATCAGTCAGCAAGACCAGACTTGGAAGTGTACAAAATTTGCTTAGCATCGCTGCCTTGTTTAGGCTCTTAACACTTTTTACATCAGGTCCAACGGTTGACTTTGCTTATTGTATTTCTTTGCCCCAAAGTGACAGCCCCATGGGGATTAGGACATTATATCTTTCGCTCAATTTCCCTGAGTGTCACCTGGAACATTTGTGGAGGACCCAGATGTCCTGCTTTTATTATTTTCAAGCAATTTCAATGATGTTTGAAATGAATTAGAATCATTTGATTTATCAGAGAATTAGAAAATTTGTAATGAAATAAAAAGCAGTTATCAAGAACAATAACAATATTATCTCATTCGGCATATCCAACAATCAGTGTTCAGTCATGCCCAAAATCCACTACACTGTTGGTTTTATGGAATCAAGAACGAAGCCCAACTCTAAAATCACTGCCTCGAAGTCCTAGCACTTATTGAATTCTTATGGAATACAGAAATGATTTCTGCTGTTTGAGGTCTTGTGCGTGCAGTCACAGCTGCTGTGAGTTCATATGTGCAACAGGCCTATTGTGTCTTCAAAGACTCCCACTGCAGATGCCCATTGCATCTGTCACAGTCTCCCTCCCCCCCTTCCACGGTGACCTCTGAGCTTTGGCGGAAGAGAGAGTATGATGTGGGTGTCCCATTTAGAACCAAGGGCTCTGAAGTCTTGCTTTCTGCACATTGACCAGTTGTGGGTCTCTTTAATAATCACCATCAATTGCAAAAATAAGCTTCTCTCATGAGGACTGAGAGATGCACTAATCTATGGGTATAAGAACTTAAGGAGTAATTTGTCACTATGTCTATTGAGGAAACTAATAGTATAATGTTCTACCCTAGGGCCTATGACCTAGACAGCCATAGGTCTGGGGTCCAGTTAACATCACTAGGCATTAGTTCTGCCTTGTGATGTAGGCTTTAAATCCAATTAGAAAGTGGTTGGTCACTCCAATAATATTTTGCACTTGTGGGCATATCTTTCCAGGCCAGTCATTATTGTGCCTCACAAGGTTTTCAGCTGGGTAAGGCTGTTAATGACTTTTCTCCCTAGGTAACATGTATAATACCTTCCAGCACTATGAAAGGTAGCAGTAGTGGTGAAGCTTCCAGCTCTCTAACAGCTTGATTTCTCTACATCCTATGACTCAAGTATGTGGTATTTCCAGTACTGAGGCCTTAACATCAGGTTCTAGTAGGTAACCAATAGCAATGACATGACAACAGCTTGTAATGTTTGTGGATGGGTGGGTCAATGGGATCCCATTGAGAAGCACTGCACAAGACTTGCTTACGATCAAGCCAGCCAAATCCCATCAAGGATGAGGGGGAAGGCTCCTGAAGTCCCACCCCTAACCAAGGAGCTATTGGCAATTGATGGCTCTTGGAAAGAAAAGTCAGTTTTCTTGAAGGATGTAGCCCCTGAGAGGCCACCCATACTCCAGTGGATGGTACTACACCCATACACACACACAGCACTAAGTGGACTCCGTGGGTTTTTTTTAAGGAGCATATGAATTTGGAAGAGATAGGAGGGGAATTGGGGGGGGGCAAGGAGTTGAATTTGACCAAAATACATTATATACTTGTATAAAATTCTCAAACAATAAAAAAGAAGTATACTCAAAATCCAAGTGATTTTGAGATTCCTCAGTTCTGGTTGGCATTATCTCCCTCTGAATTCTGTCAAACCAACATCTGTATTTTCTTTGTTGTAACCTTTAACTGACATCAGACAGTTAATAATAAGAAATAAGTTATCTGTCAGAACGCAGGCTTAATCATCCAGAAACACAGAGGAGACAATGTGAGGATCAAAGCCTAGGCTCTGGGTCTAGATCCAGAGAAGTCTGAAGATCGATTAATTAGTTTGAGGCAAGGGACTTAGAACTCTATGAATCAGTACTTTGAATTTGTAAGATTGAACTTCATAAAATTCCCCTCTGTGTAAGTGGTTATGAAGAGGAAGTGACATATCAAAAGTGTTTAGCAAACAATGTCTACCTCACAATGAGCAAGCAAAGTCTGGAAACACACTAGGACAATGCAGGAATGAAACCAGTGATTACTTATTTCTGTATTTTCAGATAACACAAGTATTTCCTATAAGAAGAAAAAACTGTTTTTCCCCTTGTTTCTTAGTTTTCTAACTTGTTAGCTATTTTAGGGGGTGAGGAGGGAATGTGGGTGGTCAAGCTCAGGCCGTTGCACATGTTAAGCATGAGCTCTACCACTGAGCTTCATCCACAGTGTTAAAGTTTTGCTCTCAAGTGCTCGTGTGTATTCATGGCATTTATGTCCTTCCAGAAATACTGCTTGTAACATATACGTAGTTATACCTGTCATCTACATGTCTATTCATAAATTATTTAACAAGAAATCTTAAAAGTTGCTTCTTATAATCTCTTAAATGCAGTGTATATTTGTAACCAGATGAGTATAAGATCTAGATAGGGTATTATTTTAAACGTAGCATCTTGTGTATTCTAGCCTTTAGTTCCGATAGCCCCCAGCACAGCTTAGGAAAGATATGGAACTGGTGTGACAATTCCCAGTCTGTGAAATACATTCTACTTTTTTGGGATGTAATTCTTTATGAGTAGCCACAGTTTTACCCAAGAAGCCATGGGAGAAGTTGAATAAAGTGGGCATTACTCTTCCTGTGTCATTTAAGTAAATCTGGGGCGATACATATACAGCAACATTTTCCCAAAGAGAGCAGAGTTCTCAGGTTCCAGACAGGGCTGGAATGGAGTGGGGAGAGTACAGGTCATATTGAAGGGCTTCTGTGCAATGGTACACAGCTGGGAAGCTGTTCCAAGGTATGGTTTTTTAAAAATACAGGGGCCAGCAAGGTGGATCAACGGTAAAAGGTACTTGCTGCCAAGCTTGATGATTTGAGTTCAATCCTTAAGACCCATATGATGGAAGGACTTACATGCTGTCCTCAGACCTACCCACACGCATTGTTGCACACTGTGTACCCCAGTGCATACACTCATACTCACACAAAATAGAAGACAGATAAATTGATTGATAGATAATAGATAGATAGATAGATAGATGATAGATAGATAGATAGATAGATGATAGATAGATGATAGATGATAGATAGATAGATGATAGATAGATAGATAGATGATAGATAGATAGATGATAGATGATGATAGATAGATGATAGATAGATGATTGATAGATAGATGATAGGTAGATAGGTAGATAGATAGATAGATAGATACATAGATACATAGATGCAATTTAAAATATTTAAACAGGCAGGTCTGCCATATGGAGAAAGAGAACAGACCAGATCCAAGGGGACTCTCCACAACTGAGCCCTATGAAGGGAAAGGAAAGCTGCAGTTGCAGAAAATCTCAAAACTACAGCATCCTGTGACTGAACCAATACGTTTCCCACACTTACAGTTACTGACAGTCACATCTGAAGGGGCCATTTAGTAATCCTTGCAGTTTTTTGTTGCTGTTGTCACATCTAGAAGCCCAATTTTCTTTCCTTGCAAGTTAAGTTTTTCCTATTTCTAAGAGTGTCTCTTTCTTGTCCCCTACAGGGTTATGGATCTCTCTGGCTGCTTATTCCAGGCTCCTCCACAAACCCTGGGGATCCAGGCATTCCAGGGTTGACTGGACCCACCTGGAATATCTCTTAACTCCTACATGGAAAGCACATACAGTTTTGCTGAGTGGTTCCTGGTGGAGACTCTGCTGCAGCCTTAGAGCCAGGCTATAGCAGGACTCCAAGGAGAAGTAGCCCCTGCTTTGCTGCTGTCAGAGCACTGAGAGTGACAGCATGACACAATGAGAAGACAGAAGCCAGTGTGGCCAGTGACCAGACATCATCCCAAAGGGTCCAAGCAGCAAGCACGTCAACACAAAGTTCCCCGCAATGCTGGGAAGGAGGTAAACCGATGACAGCCTCAGCTAGTTTGCAGAATATGCCTGTCCGAATGCCTGTCCGAGAGTTTTATGAAATTCTCAATGTGACTCTTTTGAAATTACTTTATATTTACTTTGTGTGAGTCTCTCTCTCTCTCTCTCTCTCTCTCTCTCTCTCTCTCTCTCTCTCTCTCTCTGTATGATGGTACCTGTGGAGGTCAGAGAACAACTTACTGGAATCAGTTCTCTCCTTCCACCATCTGGGAACTGGGGATTGAATTCAGGTCATCAGCCTTGGTGGCAAGTAACTCACCCACTGTCCTTCTCTCCTGCTCCTCAGTAAGACTCTTGACTAAATTAGGAGAGGAAAGATAGTTGACAGTAACTGTGGTCACTGGGCCTAGTTTGGGGTCTCTGGCTGATCAGTGTTCTCTGTTCCGGCCCTGGATCCTGTACTACAGTGACTCCAGAGAGCAGTGTACACTGGCACTGACAAGCACTTCTTCCTAATAACACAGTAATAATCTCTTATCCTCACTGCACATTACTGCAAACTTTCTACCTAACCAAGTGTGAAAGAGAAAATCATTGCATGCCTCCTGATCATTGTCACACACTGTTTTATTTAACAGCAACATATTTTCCATAAATGATTTAATACAAGGAGACGTATAAAATATGCATGTGTTTAGAAATCCAATTATTCAGATGAAAACCTCTAACATGTCACGGCTTCATTTTTCTGGCTTGCTCTGTGCTTTGCATTTGTGTGCCCAAAGGTGATTTTTGTACCTGACAGAAAGAGGAGGCGCTACAGAATTCACTTGTGTCAAATACATTGTCACTCTGAGGAAATGTGGACAATTTGTTCATCTTCCAGTGAGAAATTTAATCCAACCTTATCAAATTGGGTTTAAGTTTGTTTCAAAGATGTGGTTAACTTCTGTTTAGAATTTATCAACACTTTTATTGAAAATTTGCTTTATACTAGGCACTGTGGGACTCTGCGGTTAACAATCCAAGAAGTAGCCCAGCTTCCATTCAGCTTGAACATGAGTGATGAGCACAGCCAAAGAGCAGGCAATTCCACAAGAGAGAAAGCTCTGGTACTGCGGGAGGTGAAGCCACCCTGGGACACTGCAGCAGGGGCACCAGTCATGGTGTCAGTATTAGGAAGTCCTCGTTAGCAAGTGATGCCAAGGATGAAGCCTAAGAATATGTTCAATAATAACAAGGGGACCTAGCAAAGCTCCCTTCAGGCAGAAGAGTAGAGGTGGCAGACAGTGCAGTAGCCAAACACTTTTCTCTGTTCCTGTAAGCATTCACCTTGCAGCTTTGCATCTTCCTGCTTGAAGATGTCCCCGTCTCTATAACTTCCTCCCAGTAGCACTCTGCCCAAGAATAATTTCCATCCTTTTCGTTCTGTGGGTCTTGTGTGGCCCACTGACTTGTTTCCATCAATGTGGTGGCAGGCTAAGCTGCTCACTCAGGCTGTGCCTTGACTTTCATCACAGTGAAAGTTGGCCACAGTGGACTCCGAATTGGTCAGTGAAAAAGACAATGAAGATGGATGATTGGTGGATTAATTGATACATATTTGTAGATTTGTAAATTGAAAAAAACTGACTTACATGCTTATGGAGACTGTCTAGGGAAGTCTAAACCCTGTAAGGCAGATTATTGGGAAGGGTGGGTTGGAAATTTGCACAGTCCACAAGCAGAATTTCTTCCTCCTCACGGACCCTAATTGTACATTTCTGAGCTTAGTTTGACAAGTTCTTACATGATTCCTTTTTTTTCCCTTAAATTCTTGGCCCTAGCATGAGATTTACCTTTGTCAGCTTACTTAGGTAGGAACATCAGGCAGAAAACAGTCAGTCTCCCCAGTAAACACATCTGACAATTTCCACAGACAGATGATAGCAGAGCACGCAAGCATATCCCAGACAATGTGATAGGCATGTTATGGTGGCATTTCTTCTTTCTGTTTTCTTTCTTAAACTTCTGACTCTAGAACTAGAAAACAACAAAGGAAGCTAAAAAAACAACAACAACCAAAATTCTAAACTAAACCTAGTCAAGATCAGGGTAACTACTCAGATGATTCATACTCTTGTGACTGAATAATAATAAATTAAACAATAATGTTCAGTTATTAGAAATAATGTCTTTAAATATGGGGGTTCTTTACTATATGAAATTATTATGGCAGTTATAACTATACCAGTTAGCTTTAAAAATACAGAAAGATTAGAAGTGAAGTCGTTAAGTACTGGACAGGGTCTCACCATCACTGACAACTTTGTATAGCTCTCCTGACCGTTTCTCTTTTTACAGATAAACCCCTGCCCAATTTTAGCCAATTAGCATGTATTTGTAATTCTGTACCTGACAACTGGTTAAGGTAAATAGTACGATAATTAACTATTTTAGAGATTAATTATTAATTAATTAATTAATTAATTAACTATTTTAGAAGGAACAACACGACTATTTCTAAGTTTCATTATTAACCATGTATCTTCTAGGAGTGGAGGCATGACTCAACAGTTAAAAACAACTCTTCCAGAGAATCCAAGTTCTATTCCCAGCACCCAGGTTAGGCAACTCACAACTACTTGTAACTCCAGCTCCAGGGAATCTGATGCCCTCTTCTGGACTCTATGGGCACCTACATTTACATGTGCATATATCTACACACAGACATAATTAAAAACATAAGTATAATAACATTTTTTAAATGTGTTTCCTATACTACTTTAGTAAAAGTCAACATTCATTTAGTGAAAGAAAAAAACAAGTTTTGTCAATATTGTGAATACAATGCCTAAAATCATGGAAGAAATTTCTATAACTGTTACCAAAGTCAAAGATGCTTATCTATTAAGACCATATAGGCATTACTCACTAGCACAGTAATGCACATGTCTGTAATTCTCGGTGATTTACAAAAATGTTCAATATTCTAAACTTTGCTCCAAAGTTTAGATTAAGCACTCCATCCTTGAACCTCCCTTATATTTAAGTGGCTCTACTGTTCTTTCTGCTAGCTCAGAGAGTAGGGGTGTTCATCCCTTGCTAGAATAAATTAAGGGCTAGAATTCATCAGCAAACAGTCTTGATTTTGTATCTGTGTCCATCCATCCTGATATTTGTGTGCAGTACAGGCAGAGCCCCTTTCTCTTTAATACTCTGCTTCCTCTTTTGAGACAGCGATGCCAATTAAATTCAAATTTTTCCTCTCAGCTACTGCCCGCATCTTATCTTCTGCTTTTGCTTTCTTTCCACATCAATTAAGGAGAACAACCTCCCTTGATTATAAGTAATACCATCACTAACTCTCACCTGGCATCCACTCCCTTCTGATCAGCATTTACAAGTCTATTCTGTGGCGTTACTACACCAACATAATAATTACCTGAACAAATAAAAGCCTGACTCAAATTTAGTTTTTAAGAGTAGGCCTCAACACTGAGGATACTTGTTTCCCTAGACATCTCCTGGAACCATCTGTCTCCTGGAACTGCGCTGATGGAACTGTCTTCAGGAACTCTATCCCTGGAACTGTGTTCTGAGTCTGGCCCCAGCCATAATTTTATTCAAAATGGTTTCTCAGCTTCAATTTGGGAAGTACAAGCTTGACTCCACCTTAGTCTTAGCAGACCACTCAGCCTTTCCATTCTGAGTTCTGGACTATCCCATTCATTCAAGGTCAATCTTCCTTCCCAGTCTCCACTATGTCCATTGTAGATGGGGTTCCAACTTTCAGTGTTTGCTATGTTAATTCTCAAGCATCCCTGCATTTGTTCATTCATTCATTCATTCATTCATTATCTTTATGGGTGGAGTATCAAATTGAGGTTGCCTAGGAAGTGAGGTCAGGTGACCTTGTCACAAGACCTAAAAGCACATGGTTTTGCCTGGGTTAGTTAAAAATCACTAGTTCAGATCATGTCCATTAATAAAAGTCATTCCCACACTATTCTGTTTGATTTATTCATTTGAACAACTGAAAAGTGTTTTCTTGCATGAAACAAGGAACTCACAGACACTACAAAGAAGAAATGAGAAATTGGGGAGGGAGATTTTAATTGGGGGGAAGGAAGGAGAGTAACAGAGAGGGAGGGGGGCGAGGACGGTAAACAATACAAAAGATGTCTGAAAAAGCCATAGGAAAACATTATTTTATAAGCTTACTTGGATTTAACATGTATGACAGAATGCATGAAATCTGGTGGGGGTTCCCTATGGAGGGGTGTGGATAGGGGAAGGGGGTTCTCAATTTGATTAAGAACTAGTATATGAAATGTACAAAAACTCAATAAAAACATTTTTTAAAAAAACAAAAGATACACAGATATGTATGCTTGTATAAATAAAGGCTACTTAACACAAATCCCAGTGCCATGAAAGGGAAACCTCCCTTCAAGTTGTTGATCAGAGTAGTTCAAGAGACTCCCAAAACAATATAGATATCTTCCCAGAACTTGGAGGTTCCTACTACTGAAGACACCACACACTTCTGACACAGGACTTGGAGAAATTGAGCTGGAGCTGACCTAGAAGCCTCCTCCCTGAGGACTAGGTCGTAGTACCATGTTGGGGGCCTTTGTTGTGTAAAGTAGAAGTTTCTTCATGTCCAGATAGCTCACCAGCTCGGAGCCATATGCAGAGACTCCTTTCACAGCAGGGCGTCTTCCCGGCATTTTTCCTGACTCCTTTGTGAAGTAGCAGCCACAAGAATGTAGCCTCCGGCTCTGTAACTATTAGGCTTTCCTGTGTGATTTTCAAGCAGTTTGGCAGCCTGGCGGGAGCCCATTTCCACATGCAAATGAGGCATCCCCAAAGTACCTATCAGCTGAAGCTTTTACCACTACCCCCACGGTATAAAGTTCCCTGATTCCCCTCAATAATTGAAGGAGCTGGATCACTCTGGGACACTGAGGCTTGGAGCCACGCAGAGCCATTGAATAAACACTGAGTCTGACTGAGCTGAGTCTTGTCTCACTGCCTACGATCCAGCCTTCCCGGGAAGAGCTGTCTTTCCATCACTGACTCACGGACACCCAGCTTTAGTCGCCCTCATACTTTCCCACGTGGTCCAGTGGCCAGTGGACCCCACATCTTGAGGAAAGTACACAGGTGAAATCAGGGCGAGACCTGGATGGGCAAGCCTCAGCAGCAGGGACTTTCAGCACTGAAGTGGCGGACAGAGACACGGTGCGGCGGAGAAGCCCGCGGGACCAGACCTGCCATCCTCCAGGCACGTGGTGGAGAAGCCCACGGACCCGTGCCACGACTCCCCAGGTGTGCGCGAGGGCCCCGAGATACCTGCGCACCCCACACCTGGTGCCCAGCGCACCCCATAGTGGTGACTGGAATATTTGTCTGTAAATATAAGGATACATATTTTGCACATAGTAAGAAATCACATTTGTCTAGTGATGTGAGTTTTTGGGTTCTCCCTAAGATCTATGATCATGCCAGCCATTACGTCATGTTATAGTACCACACTTGATTTTCCTCTTTTTGAGTGGGCCTTTAGTCAAATCGAGGAGTTGTGAATTGCCCCCAAGAAAAAGTGACATTACTGTACCAATGGAGTATGCTGCGGTGGTCGTTGATATGGTTACTTGGTCTTGAAACTGGTGCCGGATCATCCATTGATGTTTTCCCTTGGCACTTTCATAGAGTTCTCCAAAGCTATGAGAGCTCACCTTCAGGGGAAGTGAATTCCAGGTCAGTTGCATCTCTATTTCTCCAAATCCTGTTTCTGATGAATGTTTTGTCTTTGGCAATAGGGTCTTACCTTCAAGTTCTGGGAGGCCATCCCAGGGCTGTGACAAAAGCCTGAGTAATGTTGGGAGTCTCTTGGACCACCCTGGTCAACAA
>NW_008356820.1:24873-25416 GCF_000622305.1 Nannospalax galili
TTGTCTGGGAAGGGATGACCCCTGAGCACAGACCAGCATGCCAGGGACTAAAAAATGAACATTATGACAAATGGATTGTGGCCACCCATGATATTGGGACTGCCACGTACCAGGCCTCCTCCCTTGCCCAAGCCCTTGTAGTTACAACCCAATCCAACTCAAAATGCCTTAATTGTGGAGGGACCCCTTTGATGGACTCTGGAAAGGACCAGATCCATTGCTAACCACAGGGAGAGGATTTACTTGTGTTTTCCCACAGGATCAACCAAAGGAAAAAAAAAAGAGGTGGAGATGACACCCCAAAGTCCCCCTGGAGCCTCCTCTGTCATCCTCATGGCTGTCTTTACCCTGCTTAACACCAACGCTTCAGGCAGCCCCCACTCTCCCTAATACCATGTTCTAGAGATTTTAGGCTGGAGAAACATTTCAAGGAAAAAATCAGATCCATGGGACAATCGCTGGAGCATTAAAGTAATAACAAAATTTTACTCAGGTGCATTTTCTAGGTACCCCACAGCTAACTTTCATGTCTCTCAACAGCTT
>NW_008356820.1:25530-25986 GCF_000622305.1 Nannospalax galili
TGGCGGAACTCGCATATTGAGGAAAGTGCACAGGTGAAATTAGGGCGGGACACGGCTGAGCAAAGCCTCAGCAGCAGAGAGCCACGGAAGACGCAGGGAAGCAGCATAGGAGCAGATACCCGTGCACCCCACACCTGGTGCCCAGCGCACCCCATAGTACCAGATAATGCTATGCAAGCTATCAAGTGAGAAAAGCAATCAGTGGTCCTACCAGCCATAAAGCCTTATAACTCCAGCAATACCTGGCTCAATGAAGTATCCCTAATAGTTCAATAGTGACACTTTTATTTTAGGGGTTACCCACAGCTGCCTAATTGGATATAAGAGCCGCTCAATAGGAGGGACTCCTGACTGCTACTATAAACATAGACAAAAGCCTGTGGCTTGAGGGGTCCTAGACCTAGAAGAGAAACTACTACTGCCACTTTTGACATTTTTTTTTTTGGAATAGAGTAT
>NW_008356820.1:26720-30039 GCF_000622305.1 Nannospalax galili
GAAGTTCCCTTACAGTGGAAACCATAGGAATTAAGTATTTCAATTTGGGCATTGATATTTAAACACACTATTTACTGAACAATAACCTTGCTTTTCTGACACTATCCATAAAGAGGAGATTGTTGTAATGTCATCATCCTTAAGAGAACAATTTTTATTGTATCTTGCATATTTCTTTTAAAAGCTTTATTTTATTGATTATGTATCTGTATATGTTCACATGTGTATGTGCACAAGTGTATGCACACGTGTGTTGTGCATGCTTGTGTTTGTGTTTGTTTGTGTGTGTGTGTGTGTGTGTGTGTGTGTGTGTGCAGGAGGTTAGGAAAGGGCGTTCTCTTTGCTTTTTTCTGTTCGAGCCAGGGTCTCTCCCTGAACCTGGGTTCACATTTTCTCAGCTAAACCGGAAGCCAGCAAAGCAACAAGATTCCTCCTGTCTCTGCCCAACTCATACCTAACGTTGTGGCATTAGCATCGTCTCTCAACTTCTTACATGGTTGCAAGGAGGCTCCAAACTCTGGTCCTCATGATTTCAGAGCCAGTGCTCTTAACTGCTGAGTCATTGCTCCAGCTTTGTACCTTGTCTCTTTCTGAGACCATTTTCTCTCCTTCAGTCCTCTCTATTTTCTTTATCTGGTATTTTGATAATATACATTTCTATGATGACTACTCATCTACAGTTCTTTTATGTATGCATGTGAGTGTGTCCATGTTCATGTATGTACAGTTGTATGTGTGGGGGGGTGTACATACATGTGTGTGTGCATGAATGTGGAGGCCAAAAGACAACCTCAGATGTTATTCATCCTCCTCAGACATTCACTTTATTTAAAAAAAAAAAAAAAGTCTCCCTGACCTGCAGCTCACCAAGGAGACTGGTAGCTGCCCAGCGAGTCCCAAAGTTCTCCCTGTCTCTGCCTCCTTTGCACTGGAATTACAGGCACACATCATGGCAGGTGCTAGGGACTGAATTCAGGGCCTCAGGCTTGTGTATGCAACAAGTACTTTGTCAACAAACCTACCTTCCCAGCCCTATCACGGGTTCATTAAATGTAAATCTATTATAATCAGTTGCCTTAGAAAATAAAGCTGTGGATATAGGTAGAGCTGACCTCATGTAGATAGGCAGACACATACAAATATATACACTTCTACACCCTCACATCTCATGCAGACACCTCACACCTATTGGCTTCCAGTAAATCCTGCCTGAATTTAAAGTAGGAGGGAGTGCGGGGTATGTATTCATGACTGTGAACTTGCCTCAAGGAAGAGAAAATATCCACATTCTTTCATCTTGCCCCATGGCCTGCTGACCCTATAGACTTATTTGTGATTAATGAATATTTATGAAAACTGCCACTTAAATTAAAATATGAATGCTCTGAGCTAAATTAATTGAGTGAGAAAAGAAAAAGACTCATTTCCCTTCCAGAAGATAACAAATGAGGGGCAGAGGTTGTCTTTGTTCAGAAAATAATTTGAGTTACAGAAGAGGGAACAGAACTTGAAAGGATTTCTAAACTAACAGTCTTTGAAAATGTTTTTGTATCTGACTTTCGGCCCAAATTATGAGAGTGTAAGACTATGGTTCAAGTTTAACATCCATCACACAGGTTCCTTGTAGCATAAGCCAAAAGGCCACACAGCATGTGCAGGAGCACACAGGACATTTCAAGTTCTGTCCCTCAACTCTCAGGTTCCAGTGCTACAGTCTCAGCAGGCTAGCCCCATGGCAACTGACTTCCAATTTCAGTTATTGATGGAGAAGAGGCAATATGGTGATCAGAACACACGTGGATGCTTTTATAGAAGAGGATACAAAGTGGGGAGCATGTCTACAGCAGTGCATGCAGAGAAGGCAAAGTGAGTCTAGAGCAAAGAGAAAAGTTGCTGTTTACCCACTGATGGTATGAAGTATATTTTTAAAAACGAAAAGGCACAAGTTACAAAAATAGCTCAGTTGGTAAAACGCTTGCTGTGCAAGTATGAGGCCCTGAGTTTGATTTCCAGAGTCCACCTAAAGAAATCTGGGCAAGTGTTTCTAATCACAGTCAGTGCTGGGAAGACAGAGACAGGTGGATCCCTGGGGGACACTGTGTGCTAGCCCAATGTGTGTGATGAGTGCCAGGCCAGGGCAAGACACTATCTGAAAAGACAAGGTGGATCAAACCTGAGAAAAGACATACAGGGTTGACCTCTGGCACAAACAGAGAGAGAGAGAGAGAGAGAGAGAGAGAGAGAGAGAGAGAGACAGAGACAGAGACATAGAGACACAGAGACAAAGACACACAGAGAGAGACAGAGACAGAGACAGAGAGAGACAGAGAGAGAGACACAGAGAGAGACAGACAGAGACAGAGACACAGAGAGAGAGACAGAGACAGAGAGAGACACAGAGACAGAGACACAGAGAGAGAGACAGAGACAGAGACACAGAGACACAGAGACAAAGACACACAGAGAGAGACAGAGACAGAGACACAGAGACAGAGAGAGACAGAGAGAGAGACACAGAAAGAGATAGAGACAGAGACAGAGAGAGACACAGAGACAGAGACACAGAGAGAGAGACAGAGACAGAGACACAGAGACAGAGAGACAGAGAGACAGAGACAGAGACACAGAGACAGAGACACAGAGAGACAGAGACAGAGACACACAGAGAGACAGAGAGAGACAGAGTGAGAGACAGAGAGAGACAGAGACAGAGACACAGAGAGAGACAGAGAGAGACAGAGAAACACTATGGTAAAATCATTTGGATAAGAAGGATGTAGAAAGATGGTCCTATGGTTAAGAGCACCTTCTGCTTTACCAGAGGACCCAAGTTTTGTACCCAATACCCATTTTGAGTGGCTTACAACCACCTGTAACTCCAGCTCCGGGAGATCTGATGCCCTCTTTTGTTCTCCATGGGTACCTGCACACACATGAGCATATCTACACATAGACACAGACACATACACATAAATAAAAATAACACAAATCTTTTTAAAGGGCCGTATTCCTTAAATATGTCAACACACAAATTTCAGGCAGGGTTACTCAACAAGGTACCCAGGCTTTGAACAAGTAGGATGTAGACAGACTCTGCCTATGGGAAACAACCATCTATCTCAGCTGAGGTTGACATGTGAGCCCAGAATTTCATAAGAAATGAACAATTGGCTATTTTAGTCCATTGAATGCAAATATTAATGAGCGTTATGTAGCCAATCCTGGTCTACATCCAGGACATCTTTCACTGTCCCCAAGATGGATAAGGGTCTCTCTCTCTCTCTCTCTCCCTCCCTCCCTCCCTCCCTCCCTCCCTCCC
>NW_008356820.1:30292-30597 GCF_000622305.1 Nannospalax galili
AACATTTGCTCCATGCTTCTAAGTGAAGCCAGCCATGGTTGAGTAGGACCTTTGACTTATCTTCACATTGATGGAACTGGTGAAAGAAAAGAGCCATGGGCTCTTCCCAAGCCCATGTGACCCTTGAGGAACAGATCGTCAAATGGCCTTAAGAGTAAAAATAAATTGGCTTATCCGGCCAAATGTATGGCCTTTAAATACCCAAAAGGAAAGTATAATCAAAGATTAAAGGGGCCAATATAATATCATAAGAGCATACATATACATAACTAAAAGTTACTCGACAAACAACAAAGCCAGACAGG
>NW_008356820.1:31460-45796 GCF_000622305.1 Nannospalax galili
ATATTTATATATTCCAATCATATAACTGCTTTTCGGTAAGAATTTGCTAGTTTTCACTGTGCATGGAGTAAATACTTAACCTAACTACTGTAAATCTTTCTTCTTTCACAAATATTAATAAAAATGTGACAAGTATGCAACTGAAAAAAAAAAAGCACAAAATCGGAAGACACAGTCCTTTCCTGTCCACCCCCAAAGTCACTAAATACCTGTGGTTATTTGTGTATGTGAACATCCTGGGAAAAGCTGAAATAGGCGAATGGGTGGACAGGGCTAAGCAACCTCAGCTTCTGCAGACCCGAGGCCAGCTTTCATCTTGGTTATCCCTACTGTTATTTTGGAAATGCCAGGCTCCTTAAGAACAGTTCCCTGCCTTTTAAACTGTAACACATGGAACATATTCCACAGAGAAGGGTAATTATTTTACTGTTTCTTTGTGACCTGCAGACCCAGTGGGTGTCTGCAGAGGCCTTGGCAGTTTGCAGGTGCTGCTGACCTCAGCAGAGTCAGGAGCATACACAGCAGATTTCCAGGAATAGATTTCTCTAAGGGTCTCAAGGCAACACTCATTCAACACCTCCTGTTCTAATTATCACCTTGTAATGATGTGTTTAGTATTTTCTCACATCAGACAACACAAGATCTATTCCCAAACATGAGTGTCTAAGGTGGGAGAAAGGAGACCTCCTTTTATGCAAAGTGGAAGCAAGCTTTATTAAGTAAGATAAATTACAGCAAAGTGAGAAATTAAGGAAAAGTGGGGGAAACTCCTGAGGGTGGGAGGGGTCCCAAGAGAAGGAAAAGCTCAGAAAGGAGACCTTTTTGTTTGTTGTTTTGTTTTCAAGATGGAATTTCACTATGGAGCCCAGAGTAACCTGATACTTTGTTGCCTAGGTTGGCCTAGAATTTGGAACCCTCCCACATCCATGTCACAAGAGCTGAGATTACAGTACCCACCACCACGTTGGCTGAAAGGAGTCTTATTATTTATTTTGATGACTGTATCCAGATGACAGCTTCATAGTGTCCAATGCCCTTCCTTCTTGTGGGGTAGGTGGCAGCTCTGCTGTGCGTCTCCCAGCTGTGACCAGCATGTTCTGAGATGGTGTGTTCTTCAGCAAGATGCCCCCGGAGCATGGTGGAGCATGATGGACCCAGGGCTCTTCACAATTGCACGCTAGGCTCATGTTAAAGTGAAATTGTTGTTTGGTTGGTTGGTTTTAGAATTGAAGGACCTTAAGGCTTGTTTTTAAAAATATAAATAAAATAACTTCCATTGTGGGAGCTGCAGGAAATAACCCACTCAAAGGGGTGAATTCAAGTATTTTAATGAAGAGATGATTGACATGCTGTTGCCAGGTAACAAGAATCAAGAGGAGGACAGATGAAATAGTTCCATGGGTAAAGTGCTTACCATGCCTGCATGACAACATGAGTTCAGTCCCCAGAACCCAGGTAAAAAAGCCTGCCTGGTGTGGTGGCATGTGCTTTAATCCCAGTGCTGGGGAGCTGGAAGCAGGCGGATCCCATTATCTTCATGTTGCCCATACATAAGCACAAGTCTCATCTTGAAGGAATAAGGGATAGTTTATTCTGGAGCCAAATATGAGTGACCATGGCCTGGGAACACAGATTCAGGTTACCCCAAACTGCATGTTCCAACATGGAAACAGTTTCAAGAAGTTTTTATAGTAACAGAACAAAGAAAACCATTAATCAGAACACTTTCAAATGCATTGGTGGGGAGAGGCGGGTTATAGCGAGTGAGAATTCTGCTGTAGACCTGAGATGCTGACAGGCTTCTTAGCTCTTGGTTTGGTGGAAGCTGGTGGTCTGAGAAGTTAATACATTCCAAAAACATTTTATCTGTTAGACACAGATATTGTCAGACACAGAGATGGTCATGGAACAGCTGTTTAGGAGAGTAAAGATACCCCAAGATAAATTATAATTAAGCTCAGGACCTACAACATTCTGAAATCTCCACAGTCATTGAAGTTCTAATCAGTTGCTCAGCCTTACAGAAGGTTCAGTTCGAAGATGCGGAATTTTTCTGGGAACTTTCATTCACAACTTATAGGAATACAGGTAATACCAGAAGGAGATGCCATGGGCAGAAAGCCAGAGCCTGTACTCCTTGCCCTACCACCCTCTGATCCCTGGGGAGGTAGCCTGTGGCCTGCACACTATGGGCAAGAGGGTATCGGTTGATGCAGTCTGAATGCATTTGTCTCACTGTCACAGAAGCAGACATGGGGTGACAGGATGCTCCTGGAGGCACCAACAGAAGCATAGTCATCAGAAACCAGACTCCAACAACTTTGCTTTAAAATACACCCACTTTTCTAAGACAAGCTACAAATTCTTCCTTAGCTTTTGTTTTACTCCTCTCAGCTCTTACCAGGCAGTAAAAGCAGAATAAAATGATGGTAAAAATAAGCCCATCTTGGAAGGAGTGAAGCAGGATGGCCCGAGGCATTTCGGGCGGGATTCACATGAAATGAGGCCTGAGTGCTACCTTAGGAATTCAGGTGTTTTATTCCACAAATTAACAAGAAGAGCACTGTTGGATTTGCTGTTTCCCCAAGTTTACCAATTCACAGGTGGAATTCTCCAGCTGTGCTGCTTCCACAACCACAGCCTCTTGAGATGGTCTGTGCCCAGCTGTGCTTGACCTCATGCAGCTACCAGGGCTCCCTGTACCTGCTGTTAAATGTATCTTCCTTCATCTCCTCTGGGTAAAGT
Organism: Nannospalax galili; assembly: GCF_000622305.1. NCBI lineage: Eukaryota > Metazoa > Chordata > Mammalia > Rodentia > Spalacidae > Nannospalax > Nannospalax galili. Next base: position 34,206 of record NW_008356820.1, read on the forward strand.
AGCTCTAGAGCCAGAGATCCTGTGTTTTCATCTAAGCTGCATCTCGTGCCACCTGGGCATTCTTTAGTGAGTTACATCTCTCGGTCTCAAGTTTGTCAACTGACAGAATGAGATTGCTATGGAAAAAATAAGGCAATATATGCAAAATGACGTAGCAAAAAATATCCTTGCATGAACTGTGAACTAAGAACTGTCCCCCATAGCAGAGAGCAAGCTTAGATGGAAGAAGAGACAGCATCCAGGTCGGCAGGAAGGCACACATCTATTCAAGGGACTTGCATCTATAAAAACATTCTGCTCTGGATGTGCCTGGATAGCCTTTGTACTCAACAGGGAGGGAGGTTAATGATGGTGAGTCACCCCAAACGGGCTGCTGTCTTAATCTGTTTACTTTCTGTGATGGCTAATCCTGGGTGTTAACTTGACCAGATCTGGGATTAACTGAAATGAGAGAGATCTTCTTGATTGTATCATCTAAAGCTGGAAGACACACCCTAAATATGGGCGTTACCTTCTGATGGCAGCTGGTATAAAAGGCCAAGGTGGAGAACGTCAGGCTTCTTGCTGCTTGCCTTCTCTCTCGTTGGTGAGTTCCTCTTGCTGAAGACTAGCTGATCTTTTGGAATTTGTCAGACCTTCAGTGCCAGATTGGAACTACTGAGACATCCAGCCTTGTGGACTGAGCAAATATGGATTTTCAGCCTCTCCAGTGTGGTGCAGCCATTGTTGGACTACTCAGACTCTATCCTGTGAGCTAAGATGATAAATCTCTATACATATATATTCATTCTACTGGTTCTGTTTCTTTGGAGAACCCTCACTAATACACTTTCCTTAAAGGGATTGTCTGGGTTTCCTCTACTCTAGTCACCACTGGCAAGAGAGGGAGGCAGCTCCCTGTAGTGATGACGCATATGGTGGCTTTCCTCCAGTCCCAACACTGAGCAATCATTCCTGGCCTGTTCCTGGAACATATTTTCTTTTTTTGCTATTTTATTTTTTATTTTTACTATATGCATATAAATGTATTGCCTGCATGTATGCAAGTGTACCCATGTTGTGCAGTGCCTGCAGTGGTCAGAAAAGGTGTAAGATCCCCTGGAACTGGAGCTACAGACAACTGTTGGCCACCACGTGGGTGCTGGGAATCAAACCCAGGTCCTCTGCAAGAGCAGCTAGTGCTCTTAACTGCTGAGCCATCACTCCAGTCCCCCCCATCCTGAACACATTTTTCACAAAAAAATGCTGATGGCACAATTTATACACTCATATGTCAATAATTGTTTACGTTTCTCTTATTGACTTAGTATTCCACAAATCAAACAGCACTGTTTTAATCACTTCCACATTTGCTCAAATCCCTCCCCTATCTCTCCCCCCCGCTACTCCTCACATAAAGTCTTATAAAACCAAAATCAGCACTCACAGGTCACAGTTTAAGGTACAGTGCTCTGCACATCTGCCCAAAAGGAATCAGCTAAACATTTTTAGGTTAAGCTTTTCCAGGCAAAGGACAGATAAATGTTTGTATTTCCTTGAATTCTTTTCTGACATGTGTTCCATGGAGAACCACAGCTCATCCCTTGGTAGACAAATTTGTCCACTGACCTGGAAGTTTCAGTGTCTGGGATCGTGTGGAAAGTATAGAATCTCAGGTTCCACCCAAGAGCTTCTGGATCAGCATCCATATTTTTAAAAAGACCTCCAGGTAATTCATACAAAATTCTACTGTGAGAAGCTCTGAACTGTACTCAACAGTTTGAAAATCCTGGGGAAAATAGTTCCTGCACCCCTGAGTTCATGGATAAAGGTGCTGCTGTTCTTGAAGTTGCAAATGTACAAACAGCAAGAAGGAAAGGCAGGATTCTTGACTGGATTCCTCCTGGGCTTTGTGTCTCAAGTAGGTCTGGATTTCAGTTCAATTTCTGAGACTTGCTAGCTTTGGATACTAGACCAAGGGATTAGTAAGTCCTCAAACTCTACTGTATTTGAAGGGATAGCTCTAAGGATGCTTTATTCCTTATGGAAGATATAAGCTGAGTGAGTTCTGGATCTAGAGAATAGTCAAGAAAACACATTATTTTGGATTTTGATTTAAAAATATCACAGAAGTACTGTGCTCTTAAAAATGCTGGGTTTAGTTAACATGGTTTCAATAGGTGTAGCCAGGATGTATCTAGAAAACATCACATTTCTATTCTAAAAACTTTTAATAAATAGGGGGCTAGAGAGATGGCTCAGTAGTTATGAGCACCAGCTACTTTTAAAGAGGACCCGCACGGCTGCTAGCAACCATCCATAACTCCAGTACCAGAAGATATGATGCCCTCTTGTGGCCTCCAAGTGTACTCACTGCATGGGACATGGGTGCATTACATACATGCAGGCAATACACTCATACATAGAAAATTTTAAATAATAAAATGTTTTTACAAAAATTTTATTTCATCTACATGTATGTGTGTACATATATGGGTATTGATTACCCCTCAAAATAAAAGTGCCACTACTGCCCCAATGTAGTTTGTTGTAACAGTATTGTTGTAGTTATTAGGACTTAAACCTGGGGTTGGACCTTCGATTGATGTTCTTTTTTAGCAACTTACATGGTATCCTCCAAAACTATGAGAGCTAGCCTTCATGGTGAGTTCCAGCTTCATTACTCCAAGTCCTATGTCTGTCCTTTCTTATCATCAAGTTCTGGGAGGCAATCAAGGCCTGTGGCAATAGCCTGTGTAATTCTGGGAGTCCCTTGGATTACCCTGACCAACATTACAGTGATTCTTATTCTCTCTCTCTATCTCTATCTCTCTCTCTCTCTTTCTCTCTCTCTCTCTTTCTCCCTCTTTCTTTCCCTCCCCCTCCCCTCTCTAGGCAAGACAATTCAACTGACCATGATGTCTTAGAATAAATTAGCCCTGATCCACCTCACCAAGCCTCATCAGGACACAAGATGCTACCACCTTCTTCCATAAGATTTCTTTATTTCCTCTCACAAAGACATCATGAGCAGAGAAGCTGTTCTGATCAATTCACAATCTGTCAGGACAATATAAGTAAAGAATATCCTGCCATATCGAATCAGTTTCTGGGAATGGTTTAATGAGAAGTTCTCCAACATAGGCAGGTACTTAATTTGCAATTAAAAGGATGGACATTAAATTAATTATCAGTTGAGTGTTATAAACATCTTAAAGTTATTATGTGATTAATATGAAGTTATTCTAAAATATAAATCTCCTGTCATTAATATCTGCAATTTCCTGAAGCCTTCATAATATAAGCAATTAAGCCTTTAATTTGCATTGTTAACAGCTGACTTGCAATTGAAATACCTGGTACCAATTATCTAACAGAGCTTGTAAATTCTAAGCAAAGGCATTACCCTTCTTCCTGGGGCTGGGGCTGGGGCGGGGGCAGGGGATTCTTTAGGGTTGATATGTATTTGACCTTTTCTGTTGTTTTCAAATCATTATTTCAAGGTGGGTATGGCTGTCACATGCCTGTAATCCCAGCACTGGTGAACATTCAAGGTCATTCTCTTGGAGATACATAAGGAGTTCAAGGTCAGCCTGAGTTACATAATACCCTGCTTCAAAAAAGCCAATAGCTGAGTGTGGTGACACATGCCTTTAACACCAGAACTCAGGAGGCAGAGGCAGGCATATCTCTGTTTGAGGCCTGCCTGATCTACATAACAAGTTCCAGGCCAGCTGAGGCTAAGGGGAGACCCTGTCTCAAAACAAGAAAACAAACAAGAGAACTACAACAACAAAAGTTTACTTAGCTAAAAGAAGACATGAGCTAAAGGAAGCCTGGTGCAGTCAGGGAGGGAGGAAGACGGAACTGGGTGGGACGCACTGCTCGTTTGACGAAAGTACCTTTTGAAATAGTAAGTGGGAAAAACAGTCTAAGTGAGCTTTAGAAGTTCAGTTTTCTATTAATATTGGGCTACGTTTTTTAAAAAATCTAAGCTTTTGCCAGGCGTGGTGGCACAAGCCTTTAGTCCCAGCACTCGGGAGGCAGAGGCAGGTGGATTTCTGTGAGTTCGAGGCCAGCCTGGTCTACATAGTGAGTTCCAGGACAGCTGGGGTTATAGGGAGACCTTGTCTCAAAAAAACCAAAAGAAAAAATCTATTTTTATTCAAAGTGTATGAGTGAATTGTCTGAATGTATGTAAGTGCACCCGTGTCCTACACTGCCCATGAATGTCAGAAGAGGGCATCAGATCCCCTGAAACTGGAGTTACAGACGGTTGTTGGCTACCATGTGGGTGCTGAGAATTGAACCCAGATCTCTTGCAAAAGCAGACAGTGCTCTTAACTGCTGAGCCATTTCTCCAGCCCCCCCAAATCTGAGCTTTTGGTATAATCAAAATTAACTTCTGGAATAATCTGCATATTCTTTCCTTAACAGAGGGCTGTGTGTACATATTTGCATATAAAACCGGCATTAGGAAGACAGAAGCTCATTTTTAAAAAAGGAGAAGAAACAGATTATTGTCCCACGATTAGACTCAAGCCCTGAACTGACAGTTCGGTTCCTGTGATTGTGCTGAAGATCCCACACTGTGTTAGAACTACATGGGGAGGTTCAATCTGATTAACCTACTGCTCACCCTGAACATCCGTGAGATGCTAGGCAGGCTACAAGGCTGAACGCAGCATTCAATGAAGCAGCTTCCATGACGTAGGCCCTCAGCACAGGGATAAGCCATTTCACAGTGTCTCATTCACTATTGATCCCCAGGTTTCTCTTTAATCTTTTTATTGCCCTCAATTTATGGTCTTAGAGACTCTAGAAGTAAAACATTCCACTGACCCTGAAACAATCCCCTTTATGACATAATGTGGTTTTACTAATGTCTCCTGTCACTCCTTCCAACCTTCTTTACATGCCACCTCATTGTCCACTGAGCTGCATGTTTGGGCCTCTTGATGGTCCCCAGCATCCTCATTAGTTTTCTTGTCAACTTAAGACACCTAAGAGAGAATCTCAATTGAAGAACTGCCTCGATCCCAGTCAACTACAGGCAGTGCCATCTCTGGGTGGGTGGGACCTAGGCTGTGTAAGGATGCCAGCTGGGCAGGAGCCTGGGAGCCAGCTAGAGAGCAAGCCCATGTGCAGCCTTGTCCCTCCATGGTTTCCGCTTCATTTCCTGCTTGATTCCCTGCCCTGACTTCCCTGGATGATGGACAGTGCCCTGTAAGTGTGAGCTGGAATAAACCCTTTCGTCCACAAGTTGCTTTGGGTTGTGGTGTTTATCACAATAACAGAAAAGCAAGTTTGTACATCTGGTGATTGAGAATGTCACAAGTCATCAGACTGTGGACTAGATAGTATCTACTGACCTTGAGTTTGTTCTGTGTAGTATTAAACTTCCATCAGGAGATTTAATAAACTACAGATTTTGTTTATTGTTGCAAAATTAGAATTGTGGCAACACAGGTATTAGCCGTGCATTGCAGCTTATCAGCAATTGGCTAAGTCTGACCTGTAAACTTGATAGCTCAATTTAGTCATGTGGTTTTGCAATTCTTGCCAGCAGCTGAAAGATAAGCTGTAGCAAACATTTCCTGATCAAAATTTGATGTCCTATTTCTTGAGTGTTTGCAGCCCACTGCTCTGCAGCACTAAGATGACAGGAGTTTGTTTCATTCAAATGTTTAAAAACATACTTTTTTTTTCTTTTGCTAATTCTCAACATAGGTCACACTTGTTTTTCTTTATAAGTTGGAACTCTGATGCCTTAACAAGAGTGGGAATTTGGTGTGTGGCTCTTGCTTTTGTCTAAAAGAGAAGCTTTCAGACATCAGCCAGATATAGAATCTACAGGCAAAAGCCACTTGCGTTCAGCCTTTGGGATATTTCCAGACTGCTCCATGATAATGAGCGCTGTGTGTATTATGATCATTTATTGAACTCTGTTTCATCAGGAACTATTCTGAGTGTTTTATATGGATTATCTCATCTAATCCTCAGAATTACATTATGAAATAAATAGTCCTATAACCCACATTTTTTATTTGAAGAATCTAATCTCAGGAAGATTTTTATGGCTTGCCTGAGACCTCTCAGCCAGCAGAATTGGAATTAGAATTTATTCTAGGTGAGAACTGAAGACACTTACACCAATGATTGGCCTGTTTTTCTAGGAATTTTTTGTCCTGGAAAATATGCCTATGTAATCAATAATTAACTACTGGTAGTGCCAGAACTTGAGGGAGATCCATTTATCCAGGAAATTAATTTGCTCACGTGTGTAAACACTTCATTTACTAATTCAGGTCTTTGACCTTGTTGCACCAACCTGTTTTGATTTTTTTTTTTTGATTTTTTGACGATAGGAACTTGTGTAACCTAGGGTGACCTTGAATTCCCTAAGTAGCTGAGGATGGCCTTGAACTCCTGATCCTCCTTCCTCCACCTCCTGAGTGCTAGGATTACAGCATTCACTATCATGCCTAGCTTTGTTTTAAGCTAGTAAACTGAATATGACTCCAAATTTAACTAGCTTGAACCCTAACAGCTCTACCTTTACAGAATGAAGCCCAGACACTCAAACTGTATAATACCTTACCTGGTCCCTCTTTCACCTTTGAAATATGTCAAAGATTCCCTCAAGGCTTCCTTGATGCAGCAAGTTCATTCATTTGTGCTTGACACATATGAATGGTCTCTGTGGGTGAGCAGACAGTTCACAGGGAGCATGTAAACATTGCTACCACATGAATGGGGTATTTGTTACAGGTACACAGTACCCTAGAACTGTAAGCAGACCACAACATAGAGGTTGACTCTTCTGCCCTCATTGTTGACCGCTGCTCTGCAACTGGCCACTGTTGTTACTTTCTGCCCTTACAGATCCAACTTTTTGAGTAGGCAAAAAAGAAATCTATAATAAGTTTTTGTTGTTGTTGTTTGTTTGTGTCTGTGACTGGGTTATGTGCACATGAGTGCAGTTCCCACAGAAGCCAGAAGAGAGTGTGGTTACAGTACCATGAGTACTGGGAATTGAAGCCTGAGTCCTCTACAAGAGCAGTATGCACTCTTAACTACTGGGTCATCTCTCTGCCCCAATTTGAAGTGCTTTTATGAGTAAAACACAAGATTAGTGATCTGAATGTGGCAGAAGAATGCACACGTTTATAAAGAAAGAACAGCCTGTGGGTCTGGCGGAGAAGCTCTCCCTAAAACACAGAGAAAGGGATGCCAAGTGGTCTGGAATCCCAAATGTCCAGGCCAGCCAAGGGCCACTTTCCTGGATACCAATTGTCCACCAATCTATATAAACATTGTTTAGTTTATATCAGCTCATAGAGGCAGATTTGGCTCTCAGCACACCTTAGCTCAAAAAGTGATTGCAAGACATTGGGAAAGAATGACAAACCACCAATACGAACAGGTAATAAATGCAGTACTTGTAACATTGCCCTCAGGTAATTTGGAGAGATAAGGCAAGCCATATTATATTACCCTCTGCTCTCTGCAAATCATACCCTGACATCAAATAAGCCCACGTTGACTTGGGAATTTGCTTGCTTCTGGGATGTATCTAAACGAGTCACATTTTATGATAAAGCAGTGAGTGCTCACAGGATGGTGATTTTTGGATGGGGTCCAGCTTTCACTTTCCTCTATCAGTGGGGTTGTTTGGCTTATGATTCTTGGAGCATTTGTTTCCTACATACTCTATTGAGACCAGGCTAGCCTCAAAATCTCTAGCCTCTGCCTCCCAAGTGCTGGGATTAAAAGCGTGTGCCACCACGCCCTGCTCAGATGCTAGATCTTTATCAGAAATGCTTGGTTTGTGTCTATATTTCATAAAATCTATAATTGAAAAGTAGATTCATTCACATACCCAAGATGTTTCCAAAGAATATTGATTCAGGGACTGGAGAAGATGGCTCAGTGGTTAAGAACACTGGCTATACTTGCAGAAGATCTGGGTTGAAATCCCAACATCCACAGTGGCTACCAACTATCTGTAACTCCAGTTCCAGGGGATCCAACGCCCTCTTTTGTCCTCCACGGGCACTGCACAACACAGGTGCACTTAGACACATGCGGAAATAACACTCATACACATAAAATAAAAACAATAAAAGAAAGACAAAAGAAATGCCTCCTGGTTATCCTCAGCTTCAACTTGACAGTTATCTGAGGGAGTCTCAATTTGGGGGTTGCCTCCATCAGACTGACTTATGGGCACGTCTGCGGGGCATTTTCTTGACTGCTGGTTGATGTAGGAGGGGCCAGTCCACTATGGGTAGTTCCATCTCAAGAAGGTGGGTCTGTGCTGTGTAAGGATAGCTGAACAGGTGAGAGTGAGCGAGCAAGTGAGCAGCCTCTTCCTTACTCCTGCTTCTGTTCCAACCCTTCAGAACTAGTTAGTACCTTGGAGGCATGAGCCAAAATAAGCCTTTTCCTACCCCAAGTTGTTTTATTGTTTTGGGTTGTGGTGTTTGCCACAGCAACAGAGAAGCAAACTAAAATAAAATGAATAATATACTCAGATGTAAACTCTCCGCAGAGAGCAAAGAATGGAAATACTACTTGCTGTATACGAGTCAAACATTGGTGAACTATACAATCCTGTGTAACATTGCCCTCAGGTAATTTGGAGAGATAAGGCAAGCCATATTATATTACCCTCTGCTCTCTGCAAATCATACCCTGACATCAAATAAGCCCACGTTGACTTGGGAATTTGCTTGCTTCTGGGATGTATCTAAACAAGTCACATTTTATGATAAAGCAGTGAGTGCTCACAGGATGGTGATTTTTGGATGGGGTCCAGCTTTCACTTTCCTCTATCAGTGGGGTTGTTTGGCTTATGATTCTTGGAGCATTTGTTTCCTACATACTTCCCATTTGGGTGTGAGATAGAGTTTTGTCCCAGGATTGTATGTATGTGTCTATCTATAGCATATGTAGGTATACTTAGATGAATTCTTTACCAAAGCTCCAGAGCATTACTTTGGTTCATGGCAGAGCTTACTGGTCCAGTGGCTAGAACTTGGTTCCATCTCATCACCTCTCACGGCACTTCTAAGTCCATTCCTGAGAGAGCGCCAGTTAATCTCCTTTAGTGACTAGACCTGGACCAGGAAAGTCTCTGGTGACCAAGTGTCATCTTCATAATACCAGGGTGGATTACTCCCTAAAGGTGTTCAGAAGTACTAAATAAATGTCTCCAAAGGGGCTGGAGAGATGGCTCAGTGGTTAAGAACACTGGCTATTCTTGCAGAAGATCTGGGTTGAAATCCCAGCACCCACAGTGGCTACCAACTATCTGTAACTCCAGTTCCAGGGGATTCAGCGCCCTCTTCTGTCCTCCACGGGCACTGCACAACACAGGTGCACTTAGACACATGCAGAAATAACACTCATACACATAAAATAAAAACAATAAAAGAAAGACAAAAGAAATGCCTCCTGGTTATCCTCAGCTTCAACTTGACAGTTATCTGAGGGAGTCTCAATTTGGGGGTTGCCTCCATCAGACTGACTTATGGGCACGTCTGCGGGGCATTTTCTTGACTGCTGGTTGATGTAGGAGGGGCCAGTCCACTATGGGTAGCTCCATCTCAAGAAGGTGGGTCTGTGCTGTGTAAGGATAGCTGAACAGGTCAGAGTGAGCGAGCAAGTGAGCAGCCTCTTCCTTACTCCTGCTTCTGTTCCAACCCTTCAGAACTAGTTAGTACCTCGGAGGCATGAGCCAAAATAAACCTTTTCCTACCCCAAGTTGTTTTATTGTTTTGAGTTGTGGTGTTTGCCACAGCAACAGAGAAGCAAACTAAAATAAAATGAATAATATACTCAGATGTAAACTCTCCGCAGAGAGCAAAGAATGGAAATACTACTTGCTGTATACGAGTCAAACATTGGTGAACTATACAATCCTGTTTAAAATGTGGCATAAATGATCTCGTAGGCTGCTTGTTACTTGCATTAAAGTTTTGAGCAAGTCTATGAGTAAGATCTGAATAAATGGAGACGTAACAAAAATCACATATTTATTTTTATTTTATGTGTATGCCTGTTTTTATCTGTATGTATTTGTGTGCCCATGTAGTAATATGCCCACAGAAGACAGAAGAGTGTGTTGGATCTCCTGGAGCTGAAGTTACAAAGGGTGGTTAGCAATGTGGGTGCTGGGAACTGAACCCAGGTCCTCTGCAAGAGCAGCCAGGGTTCTTAACCAGTGAGTCATCTAGCCAGATGCTCATAATGTTTTAAAGACACTTGTAATTTTGTGTTAGATTATACTCATAGCAATATGTATTAGTCACTTTTCTGTTGCTGTGATAGAAACACTGACCCAAGCAATTTCTAGAAGGAAGGGTTTATTTGAGCTTACGGTTCCAGGGGAATTACAGTCCATCATAGCAGGGAGGCATGGTGGCTGGAGGTGGCTGGAGCAGGAGCAGCAGAAGTGAAAAGCAGGCACAGGAAACAAGAGAGCCACTGGAGATCCAACAAGGCTTAAGAACTCTCTAAGCCTGCCCCCAGTGACGTGCTTCCTCCAGGATAGCCACACCTTCTAAAACCTCCCAAAACAGTGCCATCATCTGGGGACAAAATGTCTAAACACTTTGAGCCTATGGGGGACATTTTCATTCAAACCACCACATGACCCTTGGCTGGCATGCAGCCTACAGGCTGTGGGTTGGTCATACCTGCTGGATCATGGTTACACTAGATTTCCCAAGTTACTTTGCAGCTGGTGGAGGTGGGGTTATATAACTAAATCTAGCTGTCAAGGAATGTGAAAGGAATGATAATATAAGATGGGCCATGCATACAACCTAACACAGCATAACACATTTCATCCTACACCAGGATGGTTTATTCAGTATATTACATCAAAACTCCCACTGAGCATCTAGGCCTACAGCATCCTGCTCACTCTTATTCCATCTGTGCTCACCAGAATTAGAGACTACAAAATTAGTTTTGGATTCACTTTTATTGTCCAAATGAAAGTCTGAATTGTCAGGAATAATGATTAATTGTCACTAATATTTATGGAACATAGATTCATGATTTTTCTTTTGTTAAAATTGAATTGTTCCTGATAAAAATTGAATAAAGCATTGGAATGCCAACATCTGATAGTGAGATCTGACCACATAACTATGTGTGGGCTTCTAGAGACAGAGATTGCAAAGACAGGAGCTCAGAAAACAATTCATTCCAGATTTCCTCAGTGCAGCCCTCCTCTTCTGACAGCTATTATTCTGTACATCTCTCTTGCCAGCTTTAGAAATAAACATCTAGAAAGCAAAGGCCACTCAGGAAAGTTACTGTGCATAACAAGTGGGGGCGCCTATATCACTACAGGTAGCCTGGTTTGCAGAAGTGAATGTTATGTACAATGGCTCACAACTGGTGGCTTCAAACACCTTACAGTTTTCTTTCCTAAACAGTCATTACAAAATTAAGTTCTCTGCACTTCAGTGTGACAAAGTTCAGACACCAAACTCAATTTGGCCACTTTTTTTTTCTTTGAACAGAAGTTTTATTATCCATGGATGCATATTTGAGAGAAATATGTAACATATTGTAGCATGTTATGGTCTACCTGT
>NW_008356820.1:46760-48656 GCF_000622305.1 Nannospalax galili
TGCGCATGTACATATGCTGCTGTATGTGTGTGGAAGTCGGTGGGCAAATTACAAGGAGTGGTTTTCCCTTTCTATGTGGGGCCCAGGGATCAAACTCAGGCTGTCAGGCTTGGAAGCAAGCACCTTCACTCTCTGAGTCATCCTACCAGCCTAGATTTTGCACTTTGAAAAGCAAATTTTAACCATTAGAATATTGTTAGATTTGTAGAAAAGCTGCCCATTCAGTACACAGAGTCCTGGTGTGTGTTATACCCAGGTTGTCCTTCTGGCAATCGCACCTTACACCTGCCTAACAGGAGACAATCTTCCCCTGTTTCCTAATCCCTTGTTGGTGCCAGAGTCCATTCCTCTCTCCTGTCTCCTTTTGTTCTCCTGGGTTGGGAAAGTTTCTCAGATTTTCCTTGCTTTTAATAATCTTGACAGTGTGGAAGGAAAATGGTCCAGTATTTCATAGAATATCCCTCAACTTGAATTCATCTGCTTATTTAAATTTGCAATACTTGTTATGGGCTTAATAAGGACAATCCCAGAGGTCAGGTGCCATAGTGAACACAGTATAACACATAGTCACATTATCAGCACTGTTTATCACTGTTGGTATTAGCTTTATTTATCAGAGTAAATGTGGGAGAGAGGCTTGAGCCTAGGTTAAAAGTCTTAATGACAGCCATACAGCAGGTCTGAGGCACCCAGGTGATACTTGTTATGGGCTTAATAAGGACAATCCCAGAGGTCAGGTGCCATAGTGAACACAGTATAACACATAGTCACATTATCAGCACTGTTTATCACTGTTGGTATTAGCTTTATTTATCAGAGTAAATGTGGGAGAGAGGCTTGAGCCTAGGTTAAAAGTCTTAATGACAGCCATACAGCAGGTCTGAGGCACCCAGGTGAATGGAAGAGTAGCACCCAGGTGATCGGAGGCAGCACCGGGTGAATGGAGAGCCGCCACAGCAGACACCGCTCCTCCACTTGCATGGGCACCGCCTGCGTCCACTCTCCATTCACCCAATGCTGCCTCTGACCTTGGCTACTTCTGCCCGGTCCCTGACCCCAGGGCTGGTGAGGAGACTGTGTCAGTGGAGCTACATTCAGACACAGGAGACCCAGTTTGGTGACGCAGATCCACTTTATTGCAGAAGGGCACAAGCTTATGTAGGGGAAGGGTTCCAATCAAGAAGTTACAGCTCAGATTCTTTGATAGGGCTGTGTCCTATCATAACATCGTGAATTAGACACCTTATTAACATAATAGGTTTCAGATTACTTAGGTTTCGGTTCCCTGTAAGGAGCCTGTATTCCTGGAAACCACGTGACCCTGGCTGTTGCACTATTTAAGTGTTGCAGTTTGGAATCTCAAGGGCAGTGATTAGGGAGTGGCAAGCTCTAGGTATCAGTCTCATGATCTGACAATGGAAGCAAATGTCACAAGGCGTTCCTTGTGGCTCCAGCTGTTGGGCCGTTGCCTCAGGCCTGCTGTATGGCTGTCATTAAGACTTTTAACCTAGGCTCAAGCCTCTCTCCCACAACCTACTATTAATGAATTGGTGTTAATCTGTGTTTTATAGTCCTGGAGTAATGTTTTATGAAATTGGGTACCACGGAGTTTGGTGCATATATGTTCATGAGTGTACTATCTTCAAGGTCAATTGTTCCTTTGATTATATTGAAGTGATCCTCTTTATCTCTTCTGAGTAGTTTTAATTTGAAGGCTATTTTGTCAGATATTAGAATTGCAACACCTGCTTGCTTATTAGTGCCATTTGCTTGGAATCTTTATTTCCATAATTTCACCCTAAAGTAGTGCCTATCCTTGAAAGAGAGATGAGTTTCTTGAAGAACCAACAAAAAATGAATTTTGTTTCTTAATGCATTCAATTAAACTGTGTCTTT
>NW_008356820.1:49233-49528 GCF_000622305.1 Nannospalax galili
TTGGTGTGATTGTAACATAGCCAGGATAGTTAATGAACAAGGACCGAATCAATGGGTTAGGTAGGTATAAAAGGCAAATATGTAAATAAATGTAATTTTATAAGTGAAAGGGACTAGGGAGATGCTCAGATGAGTAAAGGTGTTTGTACCAAGCCTAACCACTTGAGCTCAATTCCCAGGATTCACATGGTGGAAGGAAAGATCTACCTATTTAAAACTGTCCTCTGACATCCACATATGTGTTGTGACACAGGATGTGAGCACATATACCACACACACACACACAATTAATAAT
>NW_008356820.1:49546-72353 GCF_000622305.1 Nannospalax galili
ATAAAACATTCTTTTAAAGACAAACATCAGGTTGAGACTGGTCTGTATCTCTATGAAAGTTCAACTGATCTGTGGCCATGCCCAGAGGCACCCAGTGGCACGACTGCTTCTCAACAGTCTCAGAGAACACAGGAAAGTGCCTACCTGTGGGACACTCTTTCTTAGCTTTTCTGTATGGTCAGAGTTCTTATAATGTAGAGACAGTACCTTCTGCTGTTTTGTTTGTTTTCCTTCCCTACTCATTGTAGTTTCTCACTGGCTGTATTAGTTACTTTTTGTCACTGTCATAAAACACCACACTTGGCCTCCTCTGACACTACCACAGCAAGCATGCTGAGACTCCATTAGACTTTCCTGAGGGTAGAAATCTGAGCTTTTCATTTTTCTTTGTGAATCAGAATGGACATTCTGCGTTGTTTCACTGGAGGAGAATTCCTATTATCTGAAGTGTATTCTGCCCAAGCTGGTCCTGCCCTGGCTCTTTATCTAAAGACAGTACCTTCTATTGTTTTTGTAGTTTGTTTTCCTTCCCTACTCATTGGAATTTCTCATTGACTGTATTAGTTACTTTTCGTCGCTGTTATAAAACACCATGACCAAAAACAAGTTAAGGAAGAATTTATTCTGTCTTAGGGTTCCAGAGAAAGCGTTCATGATGGTGGAGGAGGCATGGCACCAGTACCTGGAACAGAAGCCAAGAGACCACATACTCAACCACACTAGAAATTAGAAAAAGTAAACTAGAAGCACGATGAGGCTATCACCTTTCAAAGTCCTTCTCCAGTGACATCTACATTCTGAAAGTTCCATACCCAGACAGGACCAAACAGCACAAAATGAGGATCAAGTATTAGAATACTTGAGGCTGTGGGGGGCATTCCTCATTCTAAACCACCACACTTGCTAGCTTTTTCAGCCCTAAATCTAGGACATGTAATCCTGAATGCAACCCATGGTATGAACTACCTGTTTTTTTCCCTTGAGTCCCTAGGATGATTATTACTGTCCTTTCTCTTTATCTTTCTGTAAATTACATTTTTACTTCTACACTCATTTCATAAATACATTGTTTCCATATCATGCATTTAAGAATATATAAACATTAAAAATGAGGGGAAAATACAGAGTCACTTATACAACAGGTTTTGTTTTTCCTCTTGTGACTGTTGCAAGGTTTGGTTTTTCCTCTTATGACTGTTGAGAAAAAAAGATTGTGAACGTGAATAATTTTTTAAGATGCAATGTTTAGAGGTTTCACTTACAGGGAACAAAAGACTATATCTAGTTCATCTGTTCAGATAAGGAAATTTCCTAGTATAATTTATTCATTTGCAATATTTATAAACATTTCTAAGCCATCTGTAGAATGTGTTGGCCCAGGGGATAAGTACACAGCTGTGTCATGGGACACCAACTTGCTCAATGGCATCATGTAATACGCTAGCACCTTTCTGTGAGAGCTACCAGAAGTACTGAGGAGTTTAAAATGCTAGATCTACTGTTAACGTGTTTGGGCAGTTTCCTCCTCTTCTGCCTGCTGTCGTTATTCACTCCACAATGAATGTAGTGTTTTCTTCTTGTCTTTCATTGCACTGCATCAGGCTATATGGGGACCATGATGTTTCCCTAATTGTTCATCTTCGATAATTGGCCCACATTACCATGACATTATTTTTTACAGCAGCAATTACAAAGTATTTCCAAATTAAACTCACCATGAATGCTCCACGGACCCTGGTCCAGGCTGTCTGAGTGCAAGGCAGCAAATGAATCAGAAAGCTGGTTGAGATTTGAACCCCAATTTGGTGCCATCTCCTTGTATCTCAGAAAGCAGCCAGTGGCAGACCTCAACTCAGCTGGCATCTAGTTTTCAGTGGGACCAGAAATGAGTCCAGGTAGAGACTAGATTCTGCCCCATGCAGAGTTATGGACACAGCAGGGAGTTTGAAGGGAGCAGTATGGACACCTCAGATATGAGGTGAGCAGAGTGTTCTATGGCATCCCCAGTGTAATGAGGAACATGATCCAGTTCCTCTGGGCCACTTATTTTAGAGACTGAAACTGAGCCCCAGAGATAGATAAAGAATTAACCAAAGTGATGGAATGCATGTCACACCAAGAATTCAGGGTAAGGTTAACTACAACAGAGATCATAATATTCTCTGGTACGAATTGTTCTGCTGGCTTTTCTACCTCCATCAGAAAAATATACAAATATCTGCAGGACCCACGTGACCCCCCACCCTTTATCTGCCCACCTTTCCTCATCACAACCTCATTCCCTGGGCCTCCCATACTAAGTAACAGATCCCTTTGCCCCACAGGTAGCGAAGCTTCATTTGATACAGGACCTTTGTGCCAGTTGCTGCCTAGGGTACGAAAGGAGGTTTGCCCATATTTTCTTTCAATTGGCAACTTCTAAAATTTTGTATTCCACTCAACCACCACTTTTTATGGGATATTCCCCTGAAGCCCCAGCTACCGACATCATTCAAAAACCCTTATCATCTTGCCATGTTATTTATCCTTTATTTTATCTGCCTCTGTGGTTAGGATGGAGTATTGTCTTTCCATTTCAGGCTATTATTTTCACACATTATTATATATAAGTACAGGGGGGCAGGAAGATGGCTCAGCAGTTAAGAGCTCATATTGCTTTTGTAGACGATGTAGTTTCAGTTTCCAGCACCCAAGTCAGGTGGCACACAACCACCTGTAACTCCAATTCCAATGTATCTGATAGTTTTTTTCTGCCTTATGGCATGCACTGCACTCACTTGCATATACCAGCACACAGACACACAGACACACACACACACACACACACACACACACACAGACACACACACACATACACAATCAAAAGTCAAAGATAAATTTAAAACATAAGTATAGGCTGAATAAATGTGATAAAGGCAATTCAAGTTCACAGCCGCTATCTCCATCCATGGTTAATAAGCTGGAGTGTACATGAAATAGATTTTGCAAATAGTTAAAGACAAACTAATATTTCAGTGTTTTTCTGAGCAATTATATTTAGTTATTTTAGTTTTCATCTTAAAATGCATTTTGAATCCAATTAAAGAGTGGTGGGTTATTCTCACAATAATTTGCCACTATTGTACCAGTGAGCATATCTTGCCAGCCTAGTTGTTACTGTAGTACACAGGGTTACAGCTGAGTAAGGATAATGATTATATTTTCCTTCCAGGTGCTTGCATAGTACCTTCCAGCAGCATGATGTTAGCCAATAAAGATGAGGCTTTAAAGTTAGCTCCAACTTGATTTCTCCTTGTTTGTTCTATAGCTCGTGGATGCAGTGTCTTCAGCAGTAGGGTCTTACCATCCAGTTCTCGTGGGTAACCAAGAGCAGGGGCAATGGCTAATATTATTTAAGCATCTATGGAACCCATGGTCAACAGATTCTACAGACAGTTCACTCCTGGCATTGAGGAATTTTTAAAGATTATCCTATGATATTTAGAAAGGTCAATGTCCCCCTGTATAGGATAACTTCTTTTAATCCCTTTTTATGATGTATATGTATATACTTTGAGAAGCTTTTTTAGGGGCTGGAGAGATGGCGCAGAGGTTAAGAGTACTGACTGCTCTTGCAGAGGACCTGGGTTTGAGTCTCAGCATCCACATGACAACCATCTGTAACTCTAGTTCCAGGAGAATCCAATGCCCTTTTCTGACCCCATAGGGCATTGCATGACACAGGTGCACTTACATACATGCAGGCAATACACTCATACACATAAAATAAAGAACAATAAATAAAATATTTTTAAAAAAGAAACTCTGATACTGGCAGGCCTCCAGATGGCTTTTTCTCAAGACCTTTAGTGCTATTATCCCTCCCTATGCTCCCTCCTCTCTCCTGCCCGTCCACTCTCAACCCTGGTTAACCCATCCTAGTCTAATGTTTCCCTTTCCTTCAAATCACTGCATTTGTTTCCTGGGATGGAGCCCATATCTGACATTGACATCAGGCTTAGGAACCTGAGTCTAGACAGGTCACAGGACCTAAGGGAGACCTTAATACCAGTTTTTATTAATAGTTATTGTATTAAACTGACTCTTAATGACTTATTGTCATACCCAAAGATTAATGCATCTCTCATCTCTAACCAGAATAATTTGCTTATGCATCAGATAGTGATCAACACAAAAACCCACAGAGGACTCTCCCAAGGCTTAAGTATCATTGTGGAAGAGGGGGCAGAAAGATTCTAAGAGCCAGATGTGATTGATGACCACAAGGAAACAGGGTTTTCCAGATAGCTGCTTAGTTATTCATATGAACTCACAGTAATGGTGACAACATGCACAAGTCCCATGCAAGCTCAAGCCAAAAGAAATGGGTTCAAAGCTCCAACTCCACCCAAAAAAGGTGATAACAGATGGCTGCTGGGAAGAGAAGAGACAGTGTCTTTGAAACATGAACTCTTGGTATGTTAAACAGGCTCTAATATATAAACCCACACTGAAGGACCTTTGGAGACACACGTTGAACTCTGTAGACCAGGTGTGTGTGTGTGTGTGTGTGTGTGTGTGTGTGTGTATACATATGTATATAATAGAGTACATTAAATTGAGTGGGGAGCAGGGGGTTGGAGTAGGGGAGGAGATCTCAATATATATCAAATTATATTTATGAAACTTGCAATAATTGCTGGGTGTGGTGGCACACACTTTTAATCTCAGCACTTGGGAGGCAGAGGCAGGTAGGTCTCTGTGAATTTGAGGCCAGCGTGGTCTACATAGTGAGTTCCAGGCCATCTGGGGCTACAGAGAGACCTTGTCTAAATTGCAAAAGTTCAATAAAAAAATGAAAACAGTATTTTGAAACAATTTCAAATTTATGATACAGTTGTCATTGTAGAAAATGCATGCATAGTGATAATCTCCACCCACATTCCATAAATATTAGCAGTTTGCCACCTTGCTGAATCACCTTGCCTCTCTCCAATACAAACTCTCTATGTTAACCCCTCCCCACTGAATCAGTTGAAAGGGAATTGCAGAAAGGGTGCATCATTAAAAATGAATGCTTCTGCTTCTTTTTTTTTATTATTTATTTAAAATGTATTATTATTTGTATAGCTACATTACATCCATCCAGATAAACTAACATTGTGGGGCTGGAGAGATGGCTCAGTGGTTAAGAGCACTTCTTGCAGTAAACCCAAGTTCAGTTCTCAGCAACCACATCAGGCAGCTCATAACCACCTATAATCCTAGCTCTACGGGATCCAGTGACTTCTGATTTCTGTGGAGACTGCACTCATGTGTAGATGCCCACACAGGCACAGACACAGACACACAGATACATAAACATACACACACGTAAATGAAACTAATAAAAAATAAGTCTTATGGGGAAAAAAACTTAACATTGACACAATACTTCTGGCAAAACAAAAGATCCTGTGATGGTTTGTCTATACTATCAACTTGACTAGATTTGGAATCATGTAGGACACACATCTCTGGGCATGTCTGTGAGGATGTTTCCAGAAAGGTTTAACTGAGAGAGGAAGACCCACCCTGAACATGGGCTGGGTTCTGGGACTGAATAAAACAAGAAAGTGAGCTGAGCCCCAGAATTCATCTCTCTCTGCTTCCTAACTGTGGCCATGTTGTAACCAGCTGCCTCACCTACCTGCCACCATGATTTCCCCTTCAAACTCTGAGTCAATATAAACGTTTCCAGGGCTACAGAGATGGCTCAGTGGTTACAAACACTGGCTACTCTTGCAGAGGACCAAGGTCAGGTTCCCAGCAACCACATGGCAGCTAACAACCAATTCTAGTTCCAGGGGATCCGATGCCCTCTGATGGCCTCTGTGGGCATAGCATGCACAGGTCATTTGTATATATACAGACAAAACGGCTCAGCAGTGAAAAGCACAGGCTGTTCTTGCAGAAGACCTAGGTTCGAGTCCCACCACCCACATGACAGTTAACAACTGTCCATAACTCCAGCTCCAGGAAATTCGACTCCCTTTTCTGACCTCCACAGGCATGGCATGACATGGGTGCACTCACATACATGTAGGTAATACACACATACACATAAAATAAAAATAATAAATAAAATTTAAATAAGTAAATAAATCCTTGCTTTCCAAAGTTGCTTTTTGTCAGGTACTTCGTTACGACAGCAACAAAAGTAACCAACACATACATTTTTCATTCTTTTTGGTATGCTTATCAATTTTATGATAATGTTTTAATACATGAATTCTGGAGTAGCTAAGGAAAACAAATCCATTCCATTTAAAATCATCCTTCCCTCTTCAACTGTGCAAATTGTGTCCTCAGACCTAGATCTGTCCAATGGTTATGTCAGTCAATTTCTGTCATCCAAAATAATGAATGATAGATCTTGCTAAAAATACATCATCAGAGGCTGGAGAGATGGCTCATCAGTTAAGAGCGCTGGCTGCTCTTGCAGAGGACATGGGTTCAGTTCCCAGTACCTACCTAGCAGTTAACAATTATCTGTAACTCCAGTTCCAGGGTATCTGACGCCCTCTTCTGGCCTCCACAGGCATTACACAACACAGGTACACTTACATACATACAGGTAAAACACTCGAGTACATAAAACAAAAATAAATTTTAAAATTCAAAAAATTGCAACATTAGTGCTAGAGAGATGGCTCAGCTGTTGAAGTGCTTTCCACATAAACATGAAGACCTGACTTCAGAGCCCTAGAGACCCACAACAATGCTGCATGGGCAAGGTGATCCCATGTAATTCCAGTATGGGAAAGCAGAGACAGAGGATTCCCACTGCAAGCCAGCCAACAGGACTAGCCACATTGGAAGCTTTGCGTTTGATGGAGAGACCCTATATCAATGAATGAAAGGAAGGAGAGATTGAGGATGATTCCCAGTGTCAGCCTCCACGTGCACATGCATCCACATATATGCCCACACACACGTATACACATACGCATACACGGGCTCATGCACACACAAAAAAGGGAAAAGGGGGAAATGGCCATAAATTTTAAAATGACATCAACATTTGTCAGCTCTGTTTTGATTTTATTTTTTGCTACTTATGGTCTAGTTAAGAAGTTGTGTTATCCAAATGATCCCAGGCTTTAACAATCTAAAACAACCATGATTTTGCTTGTAAATTTATAAAGCAAGGATACAAGGACCCTGTTATTGACTTTTGTGTATGTTCTCATCCAAATGAAATTTGCTTCCAGCAGTGACTGCCCTTATCTGAATGCTCACCTGGGGCTTTGAGATTCAAAGTCTGACAGCTGAAACCAGCTACTGACTTGTCACTGACCTGGGTTCTCATCACTTTCCTGCATATGGCCTCTTCATGTGTGGCAGCTGGCCTCTCCCAGGCCATATCCTAAGAGAACTAAATGGATATGCCTTACTACCTAGGGCTTTGAGGGTGCATAGCATCTCTTCTTATCATACCCTAATGTTTGAAGCTGTCAAAACAGAAGGAGAATAAAGGGAGGTACAGCACCTTGCTGGGAAGACTCTGGAGTCGTTGATTAAACCCCTTTTCTCAGCAGAGGAGTGGATGGAAGGGATAACCATGAAGGATGTTTGAAAAAAACATATGGAAGCCTACTATGTTATAGGCTTCATATATAGAGATGAAAATATAAATATGTATATAAAGAATTTAACTAGGGATTATACTGCACAGGGGATTATAATCATCCCCAAAGCCATAGATTGCCAAAAAAAAAAAAGTCCAGTGCCTTGTATGGGATACTTCCCCTCAAGTTGTTGGTCAAAAGTGTCTGAAAGACTCCTAAAATAATTAGGCTATTGCCAGTGTTCTTGGTTGCCCACCAGAACTTGATGGCATTACTCTAGGACAGAAGACACTGCACAACTCAGTCATAGGACATGGAGAAATCAAGTTGGTACTGACCAGGAAGCATCCTCCCTGCTGGCTAGCTCTCACAGAACTGGAAGGTACTATGCAGGCTTCTAGGGGAAAAATGTCATCAACAGTGTTAGGCAGCTGAGAACCCTGTGAACTATAATAACGACTGGTGTGGCACAATATGTCTATGGGTGCAATAGTGGCACAAATCTTATTGGGGTAACCAAACACTTTCTGATTGGATTTAAAGTCTGCTCCACAGGAGGAAACTCATGCCTGATACTGTAAATCTAGCCAAGCATCCATGGTTTGGGAGCTCACAGTTCCCAGGGATGGACCTACTACTATGATTCTGCCAAATGGATGTAATATCAAACTTTCCTCTAAATCCATATCTCTATACCTTTACATTAGTGCAGCTCTTAGACCTCATCAGAGAAGAATCCTTGTGCAATGGATGATGGTTAGCACAGAAACTCACAAATGATCAAAGTACAGAGAATGAATGGCAGTGGAGTGCTCAGTCACAAATCGTAAATCATAAACACAAGTCACAAGTCATAAACATCACCCCACCCCAGCATTCCGGGACCATTATGGAAGAAGGGGCACAACGATGCTAAGAGTCAGAGGTCAGGGAGGAACAGAGTTAAACAGTGCCTTCTGGACAGGTCAGGACTGCTGTACTCATCATTCACTGCAGTTGTAGTTGCCTACACAAGACCGAAACAAGATCCAGGCAGTCAACATTCCAGCCTGGAGGGGTCCATGAGCCCCCATGCCTAGTTGAGGAGCTATTGAGAGTTGATAGTTTTAGGAGACGGAGAGAGTCAGTTTTCTTTGAGGATGTGACCCCTGGTAGGTGAACTATGCTCCAGTGGATGACCCCACACCCAGGAATATATGGGCAACACAAATTGGACTCAATTGGTTATAGATAAAAAGAGAGGACACAAGGGTTGGAGAGATAGTTCAGCAGTTAATAACACTGGCTGTTCTTGCAGAGTACCTGGGTTTGATTCCCAGTACCCACATGGTAGCAAACAGCCATCCATAACTCCAGTTCCATGGGATCCAATGCCCTCTTCTGACCTCCATGGGCATTGCACAACACAGGTGCACTTACAGGTAAGACACTCATACACATAAAAATAAATTAAAATAATTTAAAAATTGTTTTAAAAAGAGAGGACACAAAGTTGGGTGGGAATGGAGAGCTGAATCTGGGAGGCATTATGGGAAGGAATGGGATGATGAAAACGACCAACATATAATCTATGAAATTCACAAAGAACTAAAAATATTTTGAATTTTCAAATAGTTTAAAAAATTAAATATAAGACGATTACTTTTAAAAATACCCTTCTTATCCTTACCCCACCCATAATTCATTTCACCAGCCCCTATGAGTACTACTCTGACATACTCGCTGTTTGTGTATATATTTGAATATTATGTAGTGGTTATCAGCTATGAACAGAGTTTATCTTGATAATGCCTACTGTGCTCTTTAAAACATCTCTCTTCACACACTGTTTTGGAAATCTATCACTTTTTATGGATGTCTATGATATAGTTCAAGCTACATACGTACTCTTGAAATCATATGAATATTTGACATCAAAATTACTATTTTATTATTTAAAATACTATTTTTATGAACTGAATTGTGACTTCAAAAAAATATCTTGGGGCTGGAGAAATGGCTCAGCGGTTAAGAGCACTGGCTGTTCTGAAAGAGGAGCCAGGTGTGAGCACCTGCATGGCAGCTAACTACCATCTGTAACTCAAGTTCCAGGTAATCTGACACCCTCTACTGACCTTTGTGGGCATTGCATACACCAGTGAGCTTACATATATGCACAAAAACACTAATAAAAATTTAATCTAAGTAGATAATTAATTTTGATAAAAACAACAACACAAAGGATATCTTCAAGTAACAAATCCTGATGGTTATAGAATGTGACCTCGTTTAGAAGTAGCGTCTACAGATACAGTGGGTTAAGTTGAAGATAAGCCCCTAATCTATTACTAATTGTTTGGGGCACAGGTGGAGTATGGGTAGGGGTTGTGATGTTGGAGACATTAAACCTGGGGTCTCACAAATGCCAGGAAAGTTCTCAACCACAGACTTAAAACCCCAGATCTCTCTTCACTTTTTATTTTGAGAGAGTCTCTCGAATTTGGCCAAGTGGGCCTTGAACTTGAGATCCTCCTGTCTTCCCGTCCCGAGTGGCTGGGATTAGAGGCCTGTCTTACCAGGTGCTCCATGGTTTCCATATAAGAGAAAACAAAAACTCTCAGGCATGAAGAGCATCATGCTTATTCATATGGTGTGCCCACAAGTGGCAGGATCATCATCACCAAGAACCACCAGAAGGAGAGAAAGACCTGTGACACTTTTCCCTCAGTCTCCCTCAGGGACCAGCCCTGCTGATGGGTTGGTTTTAGATTTCTAGCCCCAAGATTTCAGAGAACATGTGTTGTCTTGTCTCATAATTTGCATATTTTGTTATAGTGGTCCTGGAACCTAATGCAACTATTATCACAAAATAGTCACCAAAGCCTTTGTAAATGTGATACAGAGATAAAACCAAAATTAATAGTCATTAGTGCAAAGAAAGAGCTATTCACTTTGCAGCCACTCAATTGTGTTTGCCATAATGACAGAGGCAATGAGCAGCAAAGGTCTCCTACTTCCTGGCTGTGAAGTAGCTGTTTATGGAAAATGTATGTCCTCATTACACATGCACCATCTCTATGAGGGCATGTTGTTGGCCATTGTGTGGGACTCCCAGAAGTGCATTTTTCCTTTCAACAAGGAGAAAAGGGGTTTCCCACTTGTTCCAGTTTTATTTCTATCGCTGTGATAAAATATCCTGACATAAACTAAAGGGAGAAAGTGTTTACTTCACTTCAGAGTTGCAGATTACAGTGCACCATTCAAACTGCTAGTCTCAACACATCCACAGTCAAGATCAGGGAGAAAGGATGCATGCATGCTCCCCTCTTCGCTTGTGCTCAGCTCAATTTCTTCACTCACACAGTTCAGGAGCCCCTGCTAGGGAATGGTACTTCCCACAGTGGACTAGATCGTCCCACTTCAATTAATTTAATTAAGACAATCTCCAACACACAGGCCAACCCAATATAGGCAATCCTTCATTAAGACTTTCTTCCCAGGTGATTCTAAGTTGTGTCAAGTTGGCAAGGAAAGCTGACCATCACAACATGGCTAAGAGTGTAGACATCAGATCGAGGTCTCCCACATTGTCCTCACGGCACCTGCTTTGATAACGCTGGCTTTTTCACATCCTACGTCCTTCTTTGGTGTCCACAAGAATCTCAGCACAGAGCTGTGTCTTAGTCAACTTCGAAGTCCATGGTCTAACACAGCATTGAACATGAGCTATTTAGGAAAAATTTTTTACTAAATAAATATACATTTCATGAAACAGGAAACGTAAGACTATATATCCATTTTCCTTACTACAAACTACATCACCTTCCTACTACAGAATTGCTTCATAGGCGGAAATGTCATCAGAAATATCCATGTGTGCTTACAGAGTATGATGTGTGTGATTCATGAATAATTGAGGCCCTGGGTCAGGAATGGCCTAGTAAAAATTTTTAGAATAGGATCACAGAGAAAAACACCATCACAGCAGGAGTGTACCCGGAGAACCGCAGCAGGACTGAGCCCCAAGTCCTCAAGGTGGTTTGTTTGACAATGGGGAGCAAATATTTTGTCTGTGGAAAAAAAAATCTTACAAAAGTGTGATAAGCTACTAGAGATCAGTTTTAAGCCACGTGAAGCCTGAAGAAAAATATTTTTCTGGGACTTCTTACGTGCCTGTATTTGATAGGTTTCCATGGTGGCCATTTCCTCCTTTGTTTATTACTCAGGGACAGCATGCGGCTGGTTAATAGACACTGGGAGCACCAAGGGTTTTTCTTATTTTCTCAAAAGTCATTCTTGACAAAAACATTAACATTAAAGACAATTATGACTTCAGGTTATGGCTTTTAAATGGATATGATGGCTTTACAAAGTAAAACAGCTTAAAAATGAATAAACATATTTATTTACTAGCAGGCACTGTTTGGGGAACAGCCTAATGTTCTCTTTTTGAATTAACATAAATTTCAAGGATTGACTTTTAGGAGAAAGATGGATTTATTTGCCAGATAAAACTACGAGTAGGGTTAAAAATTAGTTTGTAAGAACCAGAGGATAGGAAGGTGTTCTGAGAAAGTCTTCCGGCCCCGCGTGATCATTGCACTCATTAACGCACCGCAGCTTTAGTTACCTGCAGAAGAGCATGCCAACAAATCCAGTCAATATTCTAGCAGGAGCACTAATGGACTCAGTGGGTCACAAAAAAAGAAAAATATGTAGTTAATTTGCTTAGTCACCACACCCAAGCTCTAAATTCACAATGCCTCCTCTACTGCCCAGATAAAGAAACTAAATCCGAGTTGTCCAATCAGGGACTCCTAGAAGGGCAACTCAACCTGGGAATGTGTTTTCTATTCATTAGATAAAGTAATTTGTGTTATACTTTTAAAAGATAAAGCAAACAAAAACATTCTAACATGAGGTTCTGGACTCCCAGCTACCCAAGGTCATTCTCAGCATGCAGGCCACTGCTTACTTTCCATATTGAACCTTAGAAAGGCTAACAGCCTCTTCCAGTTCTAGCCTGCCTGTCCCTCACTGTTAGCCACAGGAGGTAGGTTCCCCTCTATCGGTCCCAAGTTCTCCCCTCTGAAATAAAAGTCCTGGACAGAATAATCATTCCTTCCTCACTTGAAGGAAAAGGACCCAGCCAAGAGGCTGATGTGCCATGCATGAAAGAGACATCTGACAACTTTGGTTCAACTCGCATAGTCTTTTTAGCTCCTTTTGAGTCATTGTGTTAAAAATTGTGATATTTTACAGCTATTTACGCATTCCCTAACATTTTACAAAACATAGGAAATTCTGGCAACAGCATCTTTCTGCCTAACAACCCTGGTGTGAAGCAACAAACCAGCTGCTCCCTCTCAACCTGTCATGGGCAGGTATGCCCCAATTGTTGCAGGGCTCACCACTCCCATTTACCTCCACAGACCAGCTATAGTGTTAGGGCCTGCATATTACAGGGCTCTGACTTTTTACTTTTTAATAGGAAGAAAACCCAAATATTTCACATATCCAAAGTTAAAGCAACAAAGATAAACCGAAAGTTGTTAATTTTGAAGAAAATATTCTGTGTAGATTCTCGAACTTGTCATCCACATCCTGGTCAGGGTTTTTTGGCTCCAAGCAAAACCACCAAGGCACAGCTTCCTTCAACTTGTGTTTCCCTTCCTCAACTATGACAAAACATGCATAAGAGTTTGTTGAAAGCCATAGAACAGAAAAATTTCAGCAAAAAATGCATAATTTACCTGTAAAGTCTTAATTCTATTTTAGAAAATAAAAACCTAAATAATGATACAGCACTCCATGATAACAGTAAACCATTTATTGTCCACACATCATGCATTGGGTCCTGTGCAGCAGATATTCATCCGTTATTTCATTAAACTGTCACAACAGTCCTGAGAGACAAGCATTTCCTTCTCACAGCTTCGAAAACTGGCT
Source organism: Nannospalax galili (assembly GCF_000622305.1). Taxonomy (NCBI): domain Eukaryota; kingdom Metazoa; phylum Chordata; class Mammalia; order Rodentia; family Spalacidae; genus Nannospalax; species Nannospalax galili. The sequence goes on from NW_008356820.1 coordinate 63,064, forward strand.
CAGATTGCTCCCCAGGTTACCTGGCCAACTGTGGCAAGTCCAGATTGACATGTGGTCTCTGTGAGCATAAGAATGGTCGTCTAGAACCAGGACTGGTGAAGGCTAGAGAGGCTTTCCAGGATGTCTTACATTCCTCACCAGATACTTAAGTGCTGCCTTCCAGTGGGAACTTTGGTTTCATTTTCTGTTGGTACACTAGGACAGAGGCTTCGAGACACACTTCTTTCCTCACTGATGTGAGTGTGACTCTATCCGCATTCTTCCCCTCCGCCCTCATTTTATTTCTGTTGCTGGAATAAAAATACCCAGTAAAGCAACTTTAAGGGGGAAAGGGTTGACTTGACATGCAAGTTTAGGTTACACACCAGCACGGCGGGTAGCCAAGGCTGGAACTTGAAGCAGCTGGTCATATCACATCCACTGGCAAGAGCAGAGACAGAATGGATGCTTGCATACCTCCAGCTCAGCTTGCTTCTTCCCTCCTACACAGTCCAGTGCTCGGCCCACGAGCACTCCTATCTCAATTATCCCACCTAAGAAATTCCCTCACAGGCATGATCAGAGGCTAACACAATCCCGAGACATTCTTCCCAGGTGATTCCAGGCTGTGTCAAGTTGAGAATTAAAACCAATCATTAACCCTCTGATCCGGATCCTTTCCGTATTCCCTCCTCCTGTGCATGCAGCCTTGTTCTTGTCTGCGCATATATTCTGCCCAAAGCACTGTAATATTTTGTCTTTTCAAGTTGTATAAATATTATTGGACAGCAAATGGGACAGTTTTTACATTTTCCCTGTTGTGTGACTGTGGTGGCCACATCTGGGCTTGTTTTCCTGACTGGGTCAATACAAAGCCGAAGGGGCTTTAGGAGATATTACTTAAGTTATATTACAACTTTCTTAAATATTTTATTTATTATTTATTTTTTATTTTATGTGTATGAGTCTTTTGTCTGCAAGTATATGAGTGCAACACATGTGTGCAATTCCCTAGGAACTGAATGTAGGTCCTCTGCAAGAGCAGCAAGCACTCTTAACTGCTGCATCATCTCTCCAGACCTGACGACGTTCTTGAAGCTGGAACTCTGCAGTTCTTGGTGTGGAAGTGTGTTCTCTGGAGTGCGTGTTATAGGAAGTGGAATCACAATCACACTCCACTACAAAAATAGTCATAATAGGCAAATATGCATTTGGGCTTCTTAGTAAAATCTGAAATGTAGATAAACAAAATACATTTCTAGCACCAGTACGACGTGATAGCTTACCACTAGTCATTGTCTATCTCATACAATTAGAACTGGGTGTTTCCATATATTCTGTATATTCTATAAGTGCTACATGTAATAACCATGTCTCAGTGGTCACCATACGGTGAATGTGTCAGAGTACATAGAACAGAGGCTTCAAGAAGATCAAGAGTGAGGGAAGTGAGCTAGGCATGGTGGTACAGGCCTATAATCCCTGTACTTAAGATCCTGAGGCGGGAGGATCAGAAATTCAAGGTCATCCTTGGCTACACAGTGAGTTTGGAGCCAGCTGGACTACATGAGACCCTCTCAGAAGAACAAAGAGAGGAAAAAGAAACGAAGGAAGGAAGGAAGGAAGGAAGGAAGGAAGGAAGGAAGGAGTGAGCTAGGCATGGTGGTACAGGCCTATAATCCCTGTACTTAAGATCCTGAGGCGGGAGGATCAGAAATTCAAGGTCATCCTTGGCTACACAGTGAGTTTGGAGCCAGCTGGACTACATGAGACCCTCTCAGAAGAACAAAGAGAGGAAAAAGAAACGAAGGAAGGAAGGAAGGAAGGAAGGAAGGAAGGAAGGAAGGAAGGAAGGAAGGAAGGATGAGGGCTCAGCTCTTTGGGCTGGGTTCAACTGGAAGTTTTCATCTCTTTTAAATAACCCCAAGGAGTGGGGTTATCTGATAGAACTTGTGAAACTGGTTCAACACAAGGAAATTGTGGCCTGGGAAAATTAATCAGGACATGAAATCTAATGAGCATAATACCATTAGCTTAGATAATAATAAAAGAAAGTTTTGTAATTTATTGAAGCAAATAAAAGTGGCTTTCCTCACCTTCCTGATTGAACTTCTTCTTCCAGAACATTTTTATTTTGATCTTTGTAGCTTATAGAAAGTGAAAATGATGTATATTTATGACATAAATTGCTTGCATGGATCATGTTTCCTAGCCACTGTTTTGTTTCTCTTTAGTTAAAGTTAATTCGAACAGCGGGTATGAATTTTTCAAAGATAATGTGGTATACAAAAATCTCTTGCCAGGTAGATATTTTATTCTAATGCTGGTTACCTTTAGAGGTCTTTTTGTTGCTGTTTGTGTGTTTGTTGTATAAACATTCTCCTTTTTCTTTTAAAAGAAATCTACTTTTTCCTACTGTAGAAGGATTGAAGTCTGCTAGTGTGTGTTCCAGGTTAATGTGACACGTAGGGCATGGTGAATGGTATGACCGGGGGCTCAGCTTGAAGCTTGTCTTTGAATATTAAAAATGAAGTGCCTAAGTAGAACAAAAGAAGAGACTACAGTTCTTTTTTATTCTTTGGGAATTTCATATACCTATACAATGAAATATATTATCTACACCCACGTTTCTTCCCTCCAACTCCCCCATTGACCTTCCAGCATAGTCCCCTCCCAACTTTCATTTTTGATTTTTGATAACCCATTGAGTCCAGTTAGTGCTGTCCGTATGTGCATGGGTTGTGGGGCCACTCATCAGAGCATGGAAAACCTACCAGTGGCCACATCCTCTTAACAGAATGAATCTCCCTGCCCCCAGCAGCTTTCATCTACCCCTAGTCCTTATTAAGGGGTGAGGCATGGAGATCATCCACTCCATCTATGCAGAATTCTGTCTGGCTTGATTTTAAGCAGATCTTGTGCAAGAAACCACAGCTGCTGTGAGTTCATGAGTGTGACAGCCATGTCATGTCCAGAAGGCAACATTTCACAGCATTCCTCCCCATCCTCTGGCTCTTACATTCGTCTGCCTCCCCTTCTGCAGTGTTCTCTGAGCCTTGGTGGAGGATGAGGAAGGTTAATAACATGTAGTTCTTAATACTATGCAGAGATGGGGCTGAAGAGATGGCTCAGCGGTTAAGAGCACTGACTGCTCTTGCAGAGGACCTGGGTTCAATTCCCAGCACCCACATGGCAGCTATGAACCATCCTTAACTCCAGTCCCAGGGGAATCCGAAGCCCTCTTCTGACCTCCGTGGCATTGCACAACACGGGTGCATTCACATACATGCAGGCAATACACTCATACACACAAAATAATAATTAAAAAAATACTATGCAGAGATACTGATTTGTTCTACCAAATAGTCATATACACCCTACATTCCCTTGCTTTTTACCCTAAATCCTGTCTACATTTCATCAGAGTCATTTAAAAGAATTCTAAGCTGTAGGAAGAACAGAATAAACCTACTAGGGACCATGTGATTGCTAATTCCCTTTGTCAACTTGATTGAATTAACAAATACCTATCCGGGAAGTGAGATACACCTTCCGGTGTGTCTGGAAGGGAATTTCCAGAAAGGATTAACTGAGGTGGGAAAGATTAACTCTCCAATGCTGCCAGCACCATCCGGTGAGCTAGGGTCCAAGATTAAATAAAAGAAAGCAAGCTGAGCACCAGCATTCACCTCTCTGCATCTTGGTGTGAGGAATCCCAGTCCCATGCTCCAGCTCTCGATGAGCACAACAATACCTTGACTCAACACAAGGATTCTACCCCTTCAAACTGTGAACCAACTAAATTCTTCTTCCCTGAAGTTTCCATTTGTCAAGAGTTTGGTCACAGCAATGAGAAAAGTAACACACCCCAGTACTTAGTCAACATGAATTGAGTGCCTTGCATTTTATTTTATATTCCAGGTTGGAAGCAGAAAGGCCTGAGACACCAAGCCACCAACAGGAATAATCAGCTGCAAAGCTGCTCACTGCAGCCAGGAGCCTGGGGAGAGGCAGTCAGAACTTACCTGCTGGGAGTCCTAACTGCTGCTCCATCCCTGGTCATGTACTAGCTGCTCTGACTGCAGCATCTCAGGGCACCAGCAGATGAGCTCAGCTCTCACTATACACAAGAGGTCCCAGATGGCTGACAAGCCCACAGAGACAGACATGGAAACCCCTTGGCTCATCCACTATGAGTGCCATGTTTATGTCTGCTGCATCGGGGCTGAGGGAACATCAGCGTCCGCTGACATAAATCCCCTCACCCAAGTGACAATAGGCAAACACCTGTGCATCTGGTAGGTGTCACCAGCAGGAGTGGAATGGGAGCTCAGTAGCACCAGAAGAGTAAAACCTAACAGAGGGCATTGCAAGAGATCTGACAACTATACAGTCATTAAAGCAAATGTCGGGTGTGCCAGTACAAGCCTTTAATCCCAACAGAGGCAGAGACTAACAGATCTCTCTGACTTCCAGGCCAACTGGGGCTAGAGAGAGCCCCTGTCTCAAAAACAAACAGCAAACAAAAACCCAAAAACAACGACAAAGACCCTACACACTGGAGAGCTAGAGAGTTGACTCAGTAGTAAGTGCTTTTATAGAGGACCACAGTTCAGTTCCCAGCACCCACACTGGATGGCTCACAACAGCCTGTAATTCCAGCTCCAGGGCATCTGATGCCCTCTTCTGGGCACTGCCCTCTTCTGGGCACAGACACACACAGAGTGACAGGCACACATCTACTTAAATTAAAAACAAATTCAAATCTTAAAACAAAACAAACTACATACATAAAACTTGTGTGCTAAACCTAAGTACTCAACTAGATTACTGCTGCTGGGAGAAAACATTTACCCAGGACCCTTTTATGATTACCACCATTCCAGGATGCAATTAAAAGTCTGTCTCATACCTAGACCTGGGTAATCTTGTTCTAGTTGAGAACAACAACAAACCAGCAACAAACAAAGTACTGAGATGAAGCAGGAATCAATTATCTTCACTCAGCCATCATAAAAAGTTTAACAAAAACTACAAACTCTCTTGAAATAAATTGAACAAAACCTCAGAAGTTAAAGAAAAAGATCAACAGGAAATTACAAAACTAAAAAGTAAAATGAGAGCAAAAGGAATGAGCTGGACCCACCCATGAGTCGAAATGAAAGAGAAATCTGCAGTAGACCTGAAGGCAGGTAATCAAATTTGGTCAGTGGCAATGACAGAAGATAGATTGAAAAAAAATTGAAAAGCGCATCAGAGATCCATGGGCCAATAAGAGAGATTTAAGTTTAATATCATTACATTCAGGACCGAGACAGAGATGTGGAACTAAAAAAGAACAAGCAACAGCTGGAAACATCTCAAATTTACCAGAAGCAAGACCCTCGAGACTGAAGATGAGAACGTTTCAAATGTGATCAGATCAAAGGAATCTTCACCAAGACCCACCGTAATGCAACTTCCCAAAACAGAACACATCAGTAACAGAAAGCTAAGAACAGAGAAAAGACAAAAAGGAAAAAGGAAGGAAGGAAGGAAGGAAAGAGAGGGAGAGAGAGAGGAAGAAGGAGGAGGAGGGAGGGAAGGAGGGAGGGAAGGAGGGAGGGAAGGAGGGAGGGAAGGAGGGAGGGAGGAAGGGGGAAGGGGGGAAGGGAGAGGAAAAAGGTGTTTATATTGCTTGGTGGCTGCAGGGACCTAAAGAGGCAAAATCAAATGGGAACAGAAGAAAATTTGACCTTCAAGGGAACGAAACAGCAAACATAGAAGAAAGATGACACTTTTGATTGAAATACTTCATAATTTTAAAATGTGATTATGGGACTTAGCATGTTGCTCAGTAGTTGAACATGTACTTAACATGTGCAAGGCTATAAGTTCAATCCCCAAATCTAAGAAGCAAAGATGCAATCATAAATCTGTAGGGCAGTAAGATTCCATACTGCATAGGCCCTGGGGTTCAGAGACTGTAGCTTCTAAACCTGTGCACAGCTCCAAAGAACTCTCTGGGGAAACCCTTGTTGCAGCCTCAGAAGGCAGACTGGAACATTAAGTGTTCTGGGTGCAAGATCAAGCTGGTCCAGGAGGAGCTATCTGTGGTGGTGTTTGGCAGAAGGTAGCTGAGGCTGACGTGCTGGATAGCTTTAGTTGGCAACTTGACACACCTGGGTAAAGGGAGCCATAGTTGGGGAACTGGACTGGCTTGTGGCCATGTCTGTGCGGCATTTTCTTGATTGTTGAGTAATATGGGCGGGCCCATCCCACTGTGGGCAGTGTCACCCTTCGGCAAGTTGTCCTGTGTTGTGTACTAAAGCAGGCTGAGCACAGGTCAAGAGAGCAAGTCAGTAAGCAGCGTTCCTCCATCGTCTGTACTCCGGGTTCTTGCCCTGAGTTCCTGCCTTGGTTTCCCTTGATTGACGGACTTTTCTGTAGGCCAAATAAACCCTTTCTTACCCAGGTTGGTTTTGGTCAATGTGTTGGGGGTTTTTTGTTTGCTTGTTTTGTTGTTGTTGTTTTGTTTTGTGTTTCATCACAGCAATTGAAAAGAAACTAGAACAGCAGACTTCAGTAGAAGCCCAAGATGGGGCATGTGCAATGCAGTCAGAGAACACCACCTGTAAGATTCACTTGGGGCAAGGCAGCTGGGACCTCAGGAACCTCACAAGCAGGCTCTGCCGAGGGTGAAGAGAAGCCAGTTAGAAGAGCTCACTGACAGGCTTCAACTTTGTTAAGGAAAATGGGTAAGTGTTTCTCTTTATTAACATAATACTTTATTAATTATTTGGGAATTTCATACAATGTATTTTGACAATTTTCACCCAAACTCTTCCCTCCCCAGCTCCTCCCAGATCCATCCCTACACCTCCCAACTTTTTGCTCTCTTTTTAAAAATAATCCATTGAGTTCAATTTATGCTGCCCGTATACTCCTGGGTGTGGGACCACTGGATGAAATGTAGTCAACCTACTCTGCAGGACAGAAAAGACAACACCAGGAGACTCAGGAATCAGATTTATTTGGGCTGCGGCCTAGTCCAGAGAACTTAAATCCCAAAGTCTGGACCCCAAAGGGAAGTAGCACATATCTTTAGGCACTGGGTTACAGTGAGAAGGAAACTTATACCATACAGTCTCAAAATTATGCAAACTATTATAAATTTAGAAAGAAAATAATTGTTTAAAAAAATCCTCTGAAAATCATTGTAGAAGTTTCCATCTGAGACAAACAGAACTGAGGAAGTTTCATCAGGACACAAGGGCAGTGGTTCTAGCTAGCTGGATTAGCGTTCCAACCACAAACTTGTCAGCTGAAGTTTGATGACAGAGACAGAAAACAAGGACTGAAATCCAAATTTTCCTTAATTATTCCATTTAGCTACATCATTTCCTTGCTTGAAATGGGGATTAATCATGGAACCATGGGTTACATCTCCAAACTCTCATCTTCATCTTGATTTAAGACCTCATGTAAAGCCATAACGCTAGTCATGGCTGTTTTTGTATAGTGGCCTTCATAGAAGTAATACATCTCCTATAGAAGAGAGTTAGACAAGGAACTAACAGTTTCCTAATATTAGTATTACTATGTCAATTAAGCTTTTAAGACCTCCAAAGGCAGAGAACCATTTTTTAAAAGATAAAGACCCTAAATTTCCCAATAAGGGGCTCTTGGGTTCCTTCCAGTCTGGACTGGCAATAAGAAGATACCAGTTTGAATTATACAGGTCCCACTTCAGTCGGTAGGGAAATGAGTATATATCCTTTTGTCATAGATTTAAAATAGTCCATTTGGTGCTTTTTAGTTAGTGTGGGCTGGAGTAGCCCAGAATTTATGGATCCTTGGAATGCCTGAAAGGGGCTAGCCTGAGTAGTGTCAGGGCTAGCACAGTTAAACAGAGACTCTGTACATTTAAGTTAAGACTTCTGAGAACTTGTACATCTAAGACTATTGTTCCTTTTAGATTGGGAACCCACAACCAAGTAGTCTATCTGGTCACAAGGTGGTATTCCAGAAGAGTTTTTTCCAAGTACCTCTTACATGAGGACCCAGTTTGGGGGTTTCTCATCTTCTTGTTCAGTGAAATTTTAGATCCATTGTAATACGGAATAAGCATCTAAGCTCATTCCTATTTAAGGCCATTTTTATTCATGAGGGCATCTCTACATATTTAGTAATCGGTAACACTAAGGCCTTTGGTAATTTTCTCTGCCAAGTCTATAAGAAGATTTTCACCTAAAAAGGGAAGTTTTAAAGTTTGGGCCCAAATCCTTATCTAACATAGTATCTGGGTCTGAGCTGGTGGTGATAGGACTGAAGTCTATATTACATAATATTCCATAACCACTGAGGAAGTGCAGGGACCTGAGGATCTGTTTTCTAATGATACCTTTTTTTCTTTTTTTTTTTAAATAGGGAATGTCCCTTTTGCAGGGCAGGCCATCTAGATACTGAGAACTGACAAATTCCATGTAGAGTTTGTAGCAGTCCAAAAAACAGGGGGCCATTGAAACATAACATTCCTCTGGTGGGGCCAACTCCCCAAAGCAGATAGATGGGTAAGATGGGTAAGAATAGACGGTCTGACATAGATAGTCTAGTCATAAATGACCTGTTTTGAGAGTGTCTCAAGGAGATCCTGGCAATGGACAAAATGGCCTGAGTTAAGAGGAATCACAGATATAGAAGCAACATTATGGAGGTTGTGGGAAACGGGCACGGCTGAAGCCTGCAAGATGGCGCCCTGGCACTTAGCCAAGCCCTGTGGCTCCCAGTTGTTTATCCCAGCTTGCTCATGGGCACTAAGACTGATCACGCATGCTCAGACTGACCAAGTGCGTCAGCCTGCATGATCAGTGAGCCTCTACCTATCAGTTGCTGAGTCGCAGGCATGCCACCCTGCTGCACGTGTACTCATTGGACAGTGAGTGAGGGATGGGCTTGGGGATTGTATATAAATGCTTCGGAAGTGCGCAATAAGGAGAAGCTTCTTGAACCCTTCCTTGGTGTACGTGTCGTTCTTCCTCGATTCGGTGGACGGGATCACGGTTCGTGGCCTTTGGTGGCCCATACGGGGAATTTTCTTCTGCAGCTGCAAGGTAATATATGAGAAGGTCCGCTTTATAGAGGTGGAGATCTAGTGCTAGTTAAGTTCCCTACGTAGAGGGACGGAGAGAGAAAAGTCCACAATAGTGTGGCGAAGCTGAGAACCATGGGATCTACTTTGTCCAAAGAAAAAGTAAAGACAGCTTTACTGAAGCTGTTAAAGAAACGGGGAATAAGGCTTAAAAATGAAACTGTACAAAAGTTCTTAGATG
>NW_008356820.1:72962-74874 GCF_000622305.1 Nannospalax galili
GCCCTTCGATTGGCAAAATTTGTGTAGGGCAGTCTTGTCAGGGGGAGCATATCTTAACTGGAAAGCTGCCTACCTGGAATATTGTGTGGAGCAAGCTGCAACTAATGCGGCAAACGGTCAACCTGCATGAGGTGTTGACATGCTAATGGGGCAAGGCAACTTTGTGAACCAGCAGACTGGGTATCCTGTACAAGTTTACAATCAAATTAATGAGATGGCGGTTAAAGCATGGAAGATGCTCTCAGGGACAGGAGACCTTGGATCTAGTCTGTCTAAAGTATTACAGGGACCTAATGAGCCTTTTTCAGATTTCTTGGCAAGGCTAGTGGAGACGGCCTCACGGGTGTTCCCCAACGTGGATGCAGCGATGCCCTTAGTCAAGCAGCTGGCCTATGAGCAGGCAAACAAACCATGTAGGGATGCCATCCGGCCTTATAAACAGAAAACATTGGATGTTTGGATAAAAGTTTGTAGAGATATTAATGAAACAGTAATCCAGGGGCAAGCTTTGGCTGCAGCTATTGTAACTGGACTAAGAGGAGGTCCGTTGAATTTGGGACAGGGGTTGTGAAAGCAAATTAGACAGGGATGTTTCAGCTGTGGTCAAGTAGGGCATTTCAAGAGGGAATGTCCAAATTATGGTCCCTCAACACAAGTAGGAGGACGTCATCAGAAGCGGGCCCCATCACCTGCACCGCGTCAACCTAATCTCTGTCCTCGATGTCAAAAGGGGAACCATTGGGCAGGAAACTGCAAATCTAAATTCAACATAGTTGGCAGGCTGCTTGGCCCGGTGCAAATTGGTGCCTGGCCAAAAAACGGCGTGAGGGGCCCACCGTCTCAGGGCTCTTAAATATATGGGGCAATGCAACAAACAATGGGTCCTCCCGAGAAATGGCCAGTCATGCAACAAGTTCCACGTCGCACGGGGTTATGGAAGCCTCTAGATGAGCCACCCCGGGAAGTGCAGGACTGGACCTCTGTGCCACCACCCGACTCATACTAACTCCTGAGATGGGAACTCAGGCCCTTCCATCTGACTGTCATGGGCCTTTACCAAAAAATACAGTTGGCTTACTTTTAGGTCACAGTTCAGCTACTATGAAGGGGCTGCTTGTCCACCCAGGGGTCATTGATTCTGATTATGTAGGGAATATTAAAATTATGGTTTCCTCCCCAAAGGGGATATCAGCTATTAGCCCTGGAGATCGAATTGCACAGCTTCTCATTCTCCCCAGCTGCCATTCCTTATATCCTTCTCAGAAACGAATCAGAGGCCACAGAGGATTTGGGTCTTCCGGAGAACCAGGAGCTTGGCTTGCTCTGGGTTTGCAGGACAGGCCTATGGCCCAACTGAAAGTCCAGGGAGTAACTTTCTGGGGCCTGCTTGATTCTGGTGCAGACATCAGTATAATCAGTCAACAAGATTGGCCCAAAGAATGGCCTACTCAATCTTCGGGACAAAACCTTAGAGGTATCGGAATGACCCAGGATCCGCAGCGTAGTGCTAGTTATCTAACGTGGGAGCATGAAGAAGGTAGCTCCGGAATATTCCAGCCATTTGTATTGACTATCCCTGTGTCACTCTGGGGACGAGATGTTATGCAACAAATGGGGCTCACGCTGACTAATGAGAATAGATACAGCCAACAGAGTCAGACCATTATGGCTAACATGGGCTATAGCCCTAGTAAAGGCTTGGGCGTCCGGGAGGATGGACGAACATCTCCTATAGCCCCCAGACCTAATAGGAATCGCAAAGGTCTGGGTTTTCCCTAGGGGTCACTGAGCAACTTCCCATTAAGTGGAAATCTGAACAACCAGTGTGGGTCTCTCAGTGGCCCCTTACTAAAGAAAAGCTAGCTGCTGCCCACCAACTGGTGCAAGAACAACTTTTATTGGGACATGTACA
>NW_008356820.1:75905-78282 GCF_000622305.1 Nannospalax galili
AGTTCATTGCAACTGCCCACTGTGCCCTTCGTAAAGGAAATAGGGAATTATAGGGTTTTTTTTTTTAACCTTACTTTACCAGGCAGTCTTTGCTTTAGTATTTCAAATACTTCTGGTGGATGCATTGAGGTTTATAACCAAACTGCTGGCCAATTCTAACTGAAATCTTGGAAAGCTACCGATGGGAACATCACCTATATACAGGGTAGAATTTTTATTCAATGGAGTAAGACGGAAGTCTATGAGAAATGAGACCTTTCAAGGATGTGTAACTAATGTCCAGTTTCAGAATTTTTCCCACGCAGGTAATTTGTCCAAGGAACTGAGCAAGATGTTGCAAGGCAACTGGAGTAAAGACTTCGATAAGAAGATGAAGGAATTAAGAACGGCAATTATAGATGTGAACAGCACCAGAGTAGAGATTGCCACGGTCTCCGATTGGCTTGAAGTCATCAAAGGAACTTTGGGGTTCCTGCAAACTTGGGGAGGGGTCGCCTTTTGGATTTGTCTCCTGCTTGGCATCTGCGGGGGGTTGATTTGGTGCATGTGCTGACTCAAGCGACAGCAACAGGCTCAGAATTTGGCCCTAGTTCAAGCTATGATTGCGTTAGAGCACGGTGCGTCTCCCTCCATATGGTTAAACATGCTGGATCGGTAGTCAAAGACAGGTAAGGCTCCCTCACAGGCATACCAACCTAAGACAGACTGTCAGCCATGCTGCTGACCAGTTGATGACGGGTAAGGATGCCATGTAGAAGGGGACAACCTAAGACAGGCACGGTCCCTTAACTGCTCTAATAAAACAAAAAAGGGGGAGATGTGGGAAACGGGCATTGCTGAAGCCTGCAAGATGGCGCCCTGGCACTTAGCCAAGCCCTGTGGCTCCCAGTTGTTTATCCCAGCTTGCTCATGGGCACTAAGACTGATCACGCGCGCTCAGACTGACCAAGTGCGTCAGCCTGCATGATCAGTGAGCCTCTACCTATCAGTTGCTGAGTCGCAGGCGTGCCACCCTGCTGCACGTGTACTCATTGGACAGTGAGTGAGGGATGGGCTTGGGGATTGTATATAAATGCTTCAGAAGTGCGCAATAAGAAGAAGCTTCTTGAATCCTTCCTTGGTGTACGTGTCGTTCTTCCTCGATTCTGCTGGACGGGATCACGGTTCGCGGCAGAGGTTAACTTAATAATAGCAACGGATGATACTTAAAATGTCTACACAAGCAAAGTAAAGACACTCCAATAGAATTCTCTCAATATATGTTCAGTCAGCTGAAGAAACTTCTATCAAATCTATGGCAAAAAGTATAGCAAAAGAATTATAACTCGACATAAGCCAGGGGTGACAATGCATTGCAATGAGAAGGACTATCTTATAAAACAAAAGTAATCCATCAATGCGTCAATATTCTGCCATATGTAGACAGACCAGTTAGCCTGCAGAACTGGGGCAGGACAGTAGTCTCGTGCTTCTGTGTTCACTAACCAGCTTCTGGGAGTGGTCAGAGCAGAGCTGAAGACCTCTGGTGGCATTTCATTATCTTTTGAGTATGACTTGAAGCGAGGATTAGGTATTGGTTTGCAGTACAAGTTGTGGTTTCCTTTGCAGTTAATTAATGGGACAATACCTGTAACTTTAAGGCTGTAGGGGCAGTTACAAGTATATCTTGTACTAGTCTTTGTTCTTGGCTGTGAAGACAACCCTAATGTTATTTCCATCATCTCTTTCGTCCTACTAGGATGAGTCTCCGTGCAGTTGAGTAGGCACAGTTGACCTTACAAAGTTGACAGTTGTTTGGCACAGTAGATATTGTATAACATTACCTTATTAATAGCACTTTTGATCTAATTTATATACATGGAAAACTTAATATTACTTCTGTTTACACTGTGGAATTATGAGGATTTGTGAGTTTTTTTTAAATTTGTAAAAAAAAGGGTGCCATCTGGGAAGTGGGTATATAGATGAATAAGATTGTTTGGGATGTTCTTTGTGATATATACGCACAAAAATCAACAAATTTAAAAAATGAGTTGTATTTGAGGAGGAAGCATAAAAATTTACTTCATGTTAATTAGCAGAGGTAATAAACATTACCACGGAAATTTACCCAATGACTTTATATCCATACACAGGTGCCAAGGATCCAAGTGCAACCAACCATGACTAGTAATAATCAGATACAAACAGATTACAGACATATGCACCAATATCTAAGTGTTATTAGCAAAAACAGTGAGTCTTTCTGTAAGAAACAGTATATTTTAAAATGAAATGGAGATCTTTTTTAAAGATTAAAAACTCATTCAATTTTATGTCTTACAGGGCTTATACTGAGTTCAATATTGTATAACTGTATTAATTCAACCTTGAACCT